>NW_008345452.1:64016-74811 GCF_000622305.1 Nannospalax galili
TGAAAAACCAAAATAAGATGCAAAGTTTCTGCTTTCAGGGAGAACAGTGCTCAGACAGTTAAGGACAAGATATTAGTGCAGCTGGTAGGAAAACGTCAGCTTTAAACAGAATATAAAACCTCAGAACTGGTGATCCTATGAAGGAAGTCATCTACTTACAGTTTAAAGAGCTAAAATTTTTGAACTGGAAGATTTTACACATGGTTAAAAAAATTCAAGCATTTCTTGAAAAAGCAAATGACCTTACAATATTAGGCATGTATCCTCAGGCTGAAGCATGTGGCAGAATTGAGTACTGGTTGTCCCATTTGAAAAAAAATGATTGAACTTCACTAACTTACAACAATCCTCATTACTTACTGCCTTTTGCTATCGCAATGTTGGGATGGAGGATCAGTCACCATTTGATTGCCACCCTTGAGCTGTTATGTAACTGAACACTGTTTCTCAGAACCTGTGTCTCTGCCTGAGTTAGGAAAATTAAAGGTAGATCAGCATAATGGTCACCTGTTTGAAGAAAATGGGAATAAGCTTGTTAGTTAGTAACATATTCTATTTGACTTTCATTCTGAAATACTTGGGCTAAGGAAAACTATGCATTAGTCAATGGAAAATGAGGAGAGGAGGTCGGAAGAGCACTTAGCACAACATGTACTTGATGAACACTACAGGCCAGTGCACAAGACTTCAGAGGTTTCAGCACGACTGGAAAGTGAGGGTCTCTATAATTGAAAAGCAAGAGATAGCCAGAAAGAAGTCTAAACAGTCCTCGTTGACAGCCTTGAAGGAGTGTTTCTGTAGCAGTCCAAACCTACTTTGCTCTAGACAGTGAACACCAAATCAAGCCCATATGACCTATTTGATTTGGGGTTCAAATAGGATTTCCAAGTAACACACAGAATACCATGCTAAATTTAAATTTAGATCAATATGAAGTTTTTTTGAGGGGGAGGGACAATGCTTGCAATCAAACCCAGGGCCTGCTGCATGCTAGCCAAGTAATGAACTATGGGCCTGCATTCCTAGTCCACTAAATGCAAGTCATTGGAGCATAATGTTTGAGATATGCTTTTTAAAATTCATTGTTAACTGGGCATGGTAGTGCATGCCTTTAATCCCAGTACTTGGGAGGCAGAGGTGGGTGGATTTCTGTGAGATCAAGGCCAGCCTAGTCTAAATAGTGAGTTCTAAGTCAGTCAGGGCTACATTGTGAGACTCAACCTCAAAAATAAAAACAAAAAACCCCAAACAACCTCAACAACAACAGCAAAATAAAATCAAACTATAAAAAATTGTTCATTATTTACCTAAAATTTAAGGTTAACAAGGTATCTTGTATTTTGTTTTCTAAATCTGGTGATATTTAATAACAAGTTCTTGCGAGAGCTATGATTGCCATTTTTCCTTAATTTATTTCTTTTTCATATTTCTTTTTGTATTTATTTCTTTTTCCATATTTCCACCACACTAGAGAAATTACTGAGGGAATTTCTAGGGTACTGGTACCCTAGATTCATGAATCATTATCACATGTTATTCGCAATAGCTTTTTAATACATTTAAATTTGTTTTTGAGACCAGTTGTGGTGGTATGTGACATCACAGCAATGCCAGAATCACAGCCTGACTCTTAACATCCATTTTAACCAAGAGTGAGACATGAACTGCTCTGAGAACCTGCTCCTTCAGATTTTTCCTAGAACTAAGCTCTCTTGGATAAAGGCCTTCCTCTTTCTTTTATTGAAACAGTATATTCAGCATGAAATGGGGAAGGCAAAGCAGAAGGATTTATCTTATTAGGAAATTTTCCTTTTCTGACCCCTACTGACCTAGAACAGCACACACAAGCACAAACATATATTATCAATGTAATCCCACCTACTGTTTATAACACAAATGAACTAATTCTCACTGCTTCCAATGAATATCCACTGCTTGCCGTGTTTGATATGCAACACACACACATACACACACACACACACACACACACACACACACACACACACACACATTCATACATTGTCCTGGGCCAATATATGAATATATATGTTTAGGTTACAAGAGGAGCAAAAGGTCTAGTAAGCTTGATTTAAATTATAAACAAGCTGAGATAGTGTTAATTGATCTCAAAACACAAGATTAACTTTTTGGTTGCAAGGTTAGATAGAAGTCATTTGTCCAGAGCATGTCCTTATTGGAAAAGTGATTTCCACACAGGGTATCATGTAGCCCTAGCTGACCTGAAACTGCTATGTAGTCAAGGATAACTGTGAACTCTTGATTCTCCTCCCTCCAAAATGCTGACATTGCAGGCATGTGTCAGCATTGTAAATCTAATTCCTTACGGTATTTTGAAAAACATTTCCTGTTTATTTTTTTATTATTATTCTTTTGCTCACAAACTCCAAAAACAGTTTGTCTTTTTCTAAAAAACAAAACAAAACAAAAACCAAGAAAACAAACAAACAAAAAAAACCCCTGTTGGCATCATTTTTTAATTGGGCTCACATTAAAGATGTATATTAAAAAATTTGCAGATTAATTAAGGGAAAATGAACCATTTCCATGACTGATTTGTTTTTTTATTCAAAAATTTGCTATTCTTTTCCATTTGAAGTCTTCTGTACCTATAGGATTATTTAAAATTATACCGTATGCAAATCACAAAATTCAATAAAAAATTTAAAAATTATTTTATTATTGTATGCGTATTTATTATTTTGTGTGTGTGTACATGCATGCATGCATATGTGCATGGAGGTCAGAGAACAACTCATAGAAATCAATTCTCTCCTTTCATTATGTGAGTCCCGAAGAAGATTGAACTCAGAAAGTCAGGCTTGGCAGGAAGCACCTTTACCTGCTGAGCAATCTCAACAGCCTGGGAATTTTATCTGTGTCATAGCTTCTGTAACTGAAATCCTTCATTCTAACAGCTCTTCTGTTTGTGTATAAGAAATGGTATGTTTTAATTTCATACATCATTTCTTTTTACTAATCTTGTATCTGTATATTTTATTGACTTGCTTATGTTTATAACAGTTTTTAGTTGATACATTTGATTTTTCCAAGTATGTAAGTGTATCAAATAGAAGTAATAGCAATCTTACTTCTCATTTTCTATTTTTTGCCTTTAACTCATTTCTTTTGTCGAATTATTTTAATTAGTATATCCAGGTTAAAGTTAAATAAGAGTAAAAATACTGAAGCTCCTTGACTAATCCCAGTCTCAAGTGAGGCTTCTGCTGTTTTCCTATCAGGTATAATACTGATTTTGAGTAGTATAGACATATACATATATTCAGCACTGCAGAAAAATCAGAAATGGATACCAGCTGTTATGGAATACCTTTTTAGTATCCATGAAGAAAATTATATGGATTTACTGGTTTGCTCTAATGATGTAACCGACAGCTTAGTAAATATACTGAAAATGAATCATTCTGACATTCCCGGAATTAACCTGTATAGGTCAGAGTGTGCTATTTTTTAACATGTGCTTTTTTCTTCTAATTAGGATGCAAAACATGTTTCTAGCTCTAAGTCACAGGGAGTGTTCAAGGGAGTGTACAAGGTAGGGTAATATCAGAATCAGCTGACAAGAGCTTTTGTGTTTTCAACTGTGCATGGTCAGGCAATTGTGTTGTCAGCTTCTGATTCAAGAAAATGTATGGGTTTCCTCTCTCTTCTGAGAACTTTGTCTCAGGTCATTTGTGTTACACTGTATATGCTGATTTGTAGTGTTTCTATTGTACATACAAATTTTTCTACTCTTATACAAACATGTTGGTTTAATTACAGAAGGCAGAGGTGTTTACCATTTTTCTCCTGTCATTCCTCAGCAAATACCAAATTTATGAATTCTTGAATTTTATTGTATTAGAATCCTTGAAGTGTTTTTTGACACAGTGTCTCCTTGTAGTCCCAGCTAGACTAGAACTCACTATGTACACCAGGCTGGCCTCAGTCTTATATAGATCCACTTGCTTCTGCCCCCCTGAGTGCTGGAGTTAAAGGCATGCACTACCATGACCAGCTCAAAGAATTATTATTTTTTTGTTACAATATTTTATTATTTTTATTTTATGTGTATGCATGTATTGTCTGCATGTAGGTAAGTGCACCCGTGTCATGCAAAGCCCATGGAGAACAGAAGAAGCTATTGGATGCCCTGGAACTGGAGTTACGGACAGTTGTTAGCTGCCATGTGGGTGCTGGGATTCAAACTTGGGTCTTCTGCAAGAACAGCCAGTGTTCTTAACCACTGAGCCATCTCTCCAGCCCTCAAAGAATTATTTTAAAACAAATATCTTGGGTCAGTGAGCTGGCTCAGCAGGTAAAGACCTTGCTGTGCAAACTTGATTATTTGAGTTCTATTCCCGGAACTCATGTAATGGTGGAAGGAGAGAATTGAATCTACAGAGTTGTCCTTTGACCTCCACATTAGTGCCATGATATGTGTCTCCACCCCATCACTCACACACAGAACAATAATAAAACATTTATGATTTACTATCACTAAATGCTTAATTTGTATACCAATTTTATATACCTATATTCTCAGAGTTATATAAAAATTTATCAGGCCAAGAGGGGTTTTGAGTAAAAAAGATGTTAAGAAGCCCTAGCTTAGAATAGGGGCAGATAAAGAAAGTGCATACCCTAGAAAGCTGGGAGACACCGAGGTGTGCAGAAACGAAAGGCAGGGATCATCACTTTGCTTCTGAGAAGTGTTGGTTGCTTCCCTAGCCCTCTCTCATTCCTTCCCACAGACGCTCAACAGCCAGGCATTTAGCAGGTAAGAAAATGAACAGCAGCAGTCATAATATACAGCAAATAACTGCCATGTTTCTGTCTAAATATGGTTAGTGAATGGTCTGGAGAGAAGCAGAACAGTTGGGGGCAGGAGCAGCATCAGCTACTGAGTGCAAAGATGATAACATCTAGCAATTAGGGGTTTCTAGGACGATAGCCCATTCACTCTAAGATTAAATGAAATTTGGGCTGGAAATATTCTTCCAAAAGGCTCATGTATTGAAGGCTTGGCTCCCAACTGGTGGGACTCAATCATGGGAAGGGGACTGGAGAGTGGGGGCTTTGACATAATCAATGGATAAATCAGTCTTAAATATTGTAATAATAGATTAGAAGACATTTGGGGGAAAGATTACAACATGCAAGGACAAGGAATACAAAGAGACATATCCTCTCATTGAATTTAGAGGAAAGTTGTGTAACCGATCTAAATTCTCAACTGTTACACCACAAGTCAACAGATAACTCCAAAAATGATATAGAAATGGATTTCTGAAGATAATGAGTTAGAGGAAGAAGAGATAAAGGCTGGGCACTAGAGGAAGGGTGAGAGACTCAGTCATTGTGTAGCATTGTGTTTTTAATGATGTTCAAATTTGACTTCAATAAAAAACGTAAGATTATTTTAACACTTTGCCCCAAAACATAAGACAAAACACGCGTAGCAGACTCTAAATAGAATGTGAGTGAGTAGAAGGGAGAGCCTGGGGTGTCTATGAGCAAGGCTCCCACTGGCAATTTTAATAAAGGCCCTTCTTACTGCAACACCACAGACCAGAAGGGATGCTGGGCTTTCCCCCTGAGGTGATTGGGAAACTGATTCTAGTTCATATCAGCTATCATGTCTGTTCATAAACAAATATTCTGAGTTGTAAACAATTAAAAGGCACAGACTCAATTCTGCCAAGTCCTTCTCAATAAAAACAAAGACTGGTGAATAATACATTGGGCTGGAGAGAGTTGGGTGCTCTTGGCTAAATTTGTAATACAAAAGCAATCCTGGAATAGCAGTGAGGAAAAAATAGGATAAAAAGAAAAAGAAAACCACCAATCAAATAAAAATCTTTTAATTGCCCTCAATACTAAATTACACTGGTAAGGAACTAGGATCACAACAAAAAGGGAAAGAGCTCCTTACTGAATTTGATTTGCTGTTCCCACCTAAAATGTTCTTTCACAAGATCTTTGCCAGGCTAGCCCTTGGTCATTAAAATCTTACCTTAAAAGGCATTTCAGTCATGCAGCCAGCCAAAAGTTATAGATTGAGGGGAATACACACCATAAGCAAATAGGTAGATAAATGATGCCTTTGGGTTTGCTATGAAGCAGACTCCAAACCAGGTAAGATGAAGTTCAGGCAAAATGAACAGAAATTCTTTATGCATAATAGTCCCACCAAAGAACCCACTGCCACCATCCCATCCCATTTGATGTAGGGATACATTCTTTTAAATTATTTTATTTCTGAGACAGAGGCTCTTATAGTCAAGGCTGCCCTCCAGACTTACCCTATAGCCAAGAGTGCTGGGATTACAAGTGTGCACCACCATGTCCTGTTTTAAGTAGTGCTGGGGGATTGAACCTAAGGCTTCATGCATTCTAGGGATTCTAGAATAAGCAATTCTGAAACAACAGTGAGGAGAAAATGGGAAAAAAAAGAAAAAGAAAAACAAACTCCCCAGGGGAATAAAAAGCTTTGAACTATGTCTACAGCAAGGACACATTTTAAAATATTTTATTTATTATTATTTTTATTTTATGTATATGAGTTGTGCTGGATAGCTTTAGTGTCAATTTGACACAGCTGGATTGAGGGAGCCTCAACTGGGGAATTTCCTCCAGTGGACTGCCCTGTGGCCATGTCTGAGGGGCATCTTCTTGATTGTTGAGTGATGTGGGAGGGCCCAGCCTACTGTGGGTGGTGCCACCCCTGGGCAGGTGGGCCTGTGTTGCATAAGAGAGCAAGCTGAGCAGGGGCCAGGGCAGAAAGCCAGTAAGCAGCATTCCTCCATGGCCTGTGCTCCAGCTCCTGCCTCCAGGTTCCTGCCCTGAGTTTCTACCTTGGGTTCCCTGATGAACTGTGGCCGGGAGGTGTAAGCCAAATAAACCCTTTCCTCCCCAAGTTGGTAGTGGTCAGAGTGTTTTGTCACAGCAATTGAGAAACAAACTAGAACACAAGTGTATTGCCTGTATGCATGTAAGTACACCCATGTCGTGTAATGTCCACAGAAGTCAGAAGGGGGCATTGGATTCCCCTGGAACTGGAGTTACAGAGAGTTGTTAGCCACCATGTGGGTGCTGAGAATTGAACCCAGGTCCTCTGCAAGAGCAGCCACTGCTCTTAACTTCTGTGCCATCTCTCCAGCCCCAAGGACACATTTTAAACAGTACCTTTAAAGAGTCAAGGAGTCTATTTTATACAGATAAAGGAGGAAATACTGAGTCTCTGGCCAACGTTCTATTGTGGCTGGGATTTTTGGAATCAGGGAGGCTATCTAACTGATACTTAGGTATATTTGGTGGTCCTTGAGTAGAGGCATTTGGGGACATTTCCATAAAGGAAGAATTGTTCAATATGAAGAGTAGAGGGTTTTTGGTGGCCAGCCATTTCCTGGACCAAATAGAGATAGATGGAGTGCTTTATGCAGTTAATCTGTCACAATGGTCCTTACTGGGGATATGGACGGCCAGGCTGATGTGGCCAAGTTGTTAGGCCCTTAATTTTTAAAAATTTTTCATTTTTCTGGTTCCCTAATTATTTGCATGTGGATAGACTTTGTATATTATTCTGAGACAGATGGAATGTGAGTGGAAAATTTGGCATGTGTGCCTTGATCTTCTGTGCTTTAAAAGGGGCAGCCTGGCTGAATATAGACAGCTGCCTATTAGGGACAAGAGTGCAAACTGGAGGCTGTTGAAAATCTAGTCAAGGGAAACAGAATAGGAACATGGACCAGGGTGGGAGCATCACAAGGGACGTGATGAAGAGAAGCCTCTCTTCATTCTGGATATATTTCAGAGGCACAAGAGGAAGAGGAGGAGTCAAAGACATCAATGTTTTCATTGTGAAAGTGGTGTTGTTCCCTCAAAGATGTCAGTGTTTTAGTCAGAAAAGAGGTGGTACTCATTGTTTTGAAAGGGGAAATACCTAGAAGAGCATATTTGACACAGGAAGGGAATTGAAAGTTTAGTTTGGGACATATTAAATTGGCCATATTCAAATAGAGATACTAAATGGATAGGTGGGTATACAAATTAGGAGTTAGGGGAAGGGGTCGGGTTTGGAGATTTTGAAAATATGAGTCTTTAGTATACAGAAGGCTTTGGGAAGGTGGCAAATAGTGATTCTTTCTTTTTATTGACCAGTTTAAAAAAGAATGAGTTAGAAGCTGGGTGTGGTGGCACACACCTTTAATTCCAGCACTTGGGAGGCAGAGGCAGGCAGATCTCTATGAGAACCAGGCCAGTCTGGTCTATACAGCAAGTTCCAGGTCAGCTGGGGCTACACGGTGAGATTCTGTCTCAAAAACCAAAACTGAACTAGAAAAACAACCCACAAACAAACAAATAAACAAAAACTACAAAAAACAAGAGTGAGTTAGTTCTTTAGCATTGTTTTTCAAATATATCTTGTCATGAACTCATGAATTTAAATATATCTAGTATGGGCTGGGTGTGTAACTCAGTTTTAGAGCACATGTCTAATATATGCACTGTCCTGGGCTCCATTCCAGTACTGTTAGAACAAATAAAATATATATACAAATATATACACACACATATATACATACATATGTAAAATTTTCCAATATGTTTCTGCATATGCCATCACAGTTCTCCTGATGTTCAAATCTTTGACCAGTAGGAGTTCCTCTAAATTGGCTCCTGAACATTTTTGACACTTTCCTTTAACTTCCTTACATTTTAGTGTAATGAGATATTTCAAGCTTATCTTGTACATTTCTTACTCTAGATGTGGAATCAACTTTTTTTTTTTTAATGAATCCCTGGTCTTTTTCAGAGTAAAAAGCTATTTGAATATCACAATCTGGACATTCTTTGTTACTGGATTGGTCATTGTTTCTATACCTTTTTTTTCTTTAAAAAATCTTTTATTTATTATTTTTATTTTATGTAT
The DNA here is from genome assembly GCF_000622305.1 of Nannospalax galili. Taxonomy (NCBI): domain Eukaryota; kingdom Metazoa; phylum Chordata; class Mammalia; order Rodentia; family Spalacidae; genus Nannospalax; species Nannospalax galili. The sequence goes on from NW_008345452.1 coordinate 72,970, forward strand.
CTGAGTGTATTGCCTGCATGTATCTAAGTGTACTGGTGTTGTGCAATGCCCAGGAAAGTCAGAACAGAGTGTTGGATCCCCTGGAACTGGAGTTAAAACAAGGTTGTTAGCTGTCATGTGGGTGCTGGGAACCAAACTCTTGTCCTCTGCAAGAGCAGCCAGCTTTTAACCACTGAGGCATCTCTCCAGCCCCTTCTATACCTTTTCATTATCACAGCTTGGAAATGGATTTTTTTTCTCTCTTATAAAGTACACTATAAGTTCACATAAAATTCTTCTTCAGATTCAGAGTTTTACTTAAACTCTTGAACAGTTAGCCTGTATCTCTGTTTCTTATCTCATAGCAACAATTTTGACATCCAATTTCATTAACACGTTACTTGAAACAGTCTCAGAATACTAACTCCATCACTCCCAGTACATGATTGCTGCAAGGAACTGAAGATGTTTTCAGATTTCCTTTTGCCTTTAGAGTGTATCCCACTAGGAATGTATAGATGAATGACTATTTAAAAGTAACTTGAAATAATTAAGCTCTGTGGGATTATTCTACCAATTTGACAGACAATTAGTTTCATATGACTCTCAGATTATAGGAATTGTTTTTTAAAATTTAATTTTCTTTTCTGATGAAGTAAAATAGATGATTTCAACACTTAAATAGACAAAACAAAGCATATTCAGAGAAGTCAAACATCCATTCTGACCCCTTTCTATGCTCTCTTTTTATATAGATAATTAAAGAACATTTTTTGTTTATCTTCCATTAAAATTCTAAACATGTATGTATGTGTTGAAAGATATTTTTCTGTGGTTCTCTCGTGTTTCTGGAATTTTGTTTTGTTTTGTTTAAGGGGGATCAGGGTTTTGCTATACTCCAGGCTGGCCTTGAGCTCACTATGTGGCCCAGGCTGGCCTTGAACTTCCATGAATCTTCTTGCATCAACTCCCAAATTTTAGGACCACAGATATGCACCACAGCACCTAGCTTCTGCACATCTTATGAACAGAGTCACTGGCTGCTTTTATTCTGGGCTACCTTTTCAAGGGTGACCATATAGCTAGTAGCCTTCATAAACAACCATTTTGTTTCCCTTTAGGGCATAAGGCACATATACTTATTACCCATTATCAGAGACTGTGTCTCCCTAAGCTCTGAAATCGCTTTCTGTAGTGCAAACCACTACATGTGCAGGTGTCACCTGATGTCGGGAGCTGGAGAAACAACAATCATTACCAAAAAATATAATATAGCTCTACAAACAGTTGACTTAAGCAGGAAATTCTGCCTGCACTAGTAACCTTGAGAAAGAATTTATGGCAAGGTTATCTTTCTCTTCCTCTTGCAAACAGTTCTCGGAAAGATAAGTCATGCAGTAATCTCTTGGAACACCTGGCGGTCAGTCACATTGCTGAATTGCTCAGTCCCCCTCCCATACCCATAAGAATGCTGTAACCTTTTGACCAACTTCTTCAACCCCTTCTAAATACAAACTGTATATAAGGAAAGCTTGCTGTACAATAAAGCAGCCCTTGACAAGTGGACTTGCTTGGGCTCCGTCTCTTCTTTCTCGCCCGTCGCCCGTTTCAGGGAGTGGTCCCCCTCAAGCCTTACCTGTACAGGGTCCCTGCAGGCAGGGGCAAGTGGCGCCTAAACGTGGGGCTCGAGGTACGGACCCTCGCCAGACAGAGACGGTTGAAGACAGACCTGGGTACGCGTTTGAGGACGGCCTCCAACAAAGTGAAAGTAACTGCACCGGATTGCCACCTCATTTGATCTGCACTCTCACCGCTCATGAGGAGCTGCTGATCTGAGGTAAGTTGTCTCTGTCTCAAAAAATG
>NW_008345452.1:75824-76113 GCF_000622305.1 Nannospalax galili
GATCTCCCTGTAATCACTAGGCAGGTGGCCAGAGAAGGCCTCTCCTCTGAAGAAGAATTAGGTAGTGACAAAGAAGAGCCTAGAGACTCTAATAATGAGGAAGGGGGAGAGGCACAAGAAGAGGGTGAGGCTTGTCTGGAGCAGGTCCCTACTCCCGCTCCTTCAGGGCGTAGTAGGCGCTCTACTATATCCTCAGATGTTGAGTATAAGCGCCTCAAGTTTAAACCTCTTAAAGAATTAAATAATGCAGTTAAGAACTATGGCCCCAATGCCCCATTTACTGTATCAC
>NW_008345452.1:80402-90568 GCF_000622305.1 Nannospalax galili
CCTGATCCTCCTGTCACCCTTTAGGAACTGGCTTAGATGCTGATTCTATAACTATGGCTATCCTTGTGAGAAATAAATTCCTTTGTTTCTGACTCAAGAATCTTGTGCCATCTACCAAAATCCATAAAATTACAACAGGCTTTTTTTTTTTTTTGTCTTTTTGAGGCAGGGACTCCCTGTAGCCCCAGCAGTCCTGGAACTCACTATGTAGACCAGGCTGGCCTTGAACTCACAGAGATCCACCTGCCTCTGCTTCCTAAGTGCTGGGACTACAGGCGTGTGCCTCCACACCCATCTTAGGCTAACTTTTTAGATTAAAAGTTGGATAAAATTTCAGGTGGTTGGAGAGATGTCTCAGTGGTTAAAGGAACTGGCTGCTCTTGCAGAGGAACCAAGTTTGTTTCCTAGCATTCACATGGCAGCTGATAACTGTCTGTAACTCCAGTTCCAGGGGATCCAACGCTTTTCTCTGACCTCTGTGGGCATTGCACAACATGGGTGCACTTACACACACACAGACAATACACTCATACACATAAAATAAAAATAATTTCAGACCCTTCCTAGCCCTTGACTAGCTATCTCTCTATATCTGTCTACCTACCTAGCTACCTATTTAGCTTTATATTCTACCCTATCAATTTCTTAGATAAATGAGTGTTACAATGCAGGTCACGGGCTGGGGATGTGGCTCAGTCTGTAAATTGCTTACCTAGCACACACAAAACCCTGAGTTTGATCCCTAGCACCATATAAAACCAGATGTGGATATACATACTTGCAATCCCAGCACTGGGGAAGTAGAGGCAGGACTATCAGAAGTTCAAGGTCATCCTTGGCTACATAGTGAGTTTAAGGCCAGTGTAGGCTACATGAGATCCTGTCTCAAAAAATACACACACACACACATGCAAAATTAAAATGCAGTTCAGAGCCTGCCTCAGTGCATCCATAGCCAACAATAGCAGGACTGTTAGTGACCTAAGTAAGCACCGAGTTTGTAGAAAATCATAACTTGGGCCATCTTGGAAAAGAGTGAAACAGCAGATTTATTTGCTTACTTAAAACAAAATAAAACAAAACAAAATCAAATTGAGTGTGGTGGCACACACTTTTAATGTCAGTATTCAGGAGGCAGAGGCAGGCGGATCTCTATGAGTTCAAGGCCAGCCTGGTTTACATAGAGAGTTCCAGGCCAGCTAGGGCTACAGGGAGACCTGACTCATAAAAGATAAAGAACAAAAACAAAAACAAAATTAGACCTGTCTCTTCCCAGGGGAAGCTAGAACTAGCTTTTCTCTCTTGGATGGAATGACTGGTTTGAGAGAGGAGGAGTTACTGAGACCAGAAGTGGTGCTTGGCTATAAGTGTCAACCTGGCCTTTATGGAGTACCATCCTTGAGTTTACCTTTGTTGTGCCTTTGCCACATGGTACTATAGACATGCCTGCTAGAAGGATTGTGAGGAATTTTTACAGTCTGAGGATGAATGTGTGAGTGAGGTGCTATCTACAGGTGCTCAACTCCCAGTCATTGCGGGATTTTCTTCCCAGAAAACAAAGGATTAGGTGTTTCATTTATTTCTTTTTAAAAACAGTTATTTATCATTTTTATTTTTATGTGTATGAGTATATTGCTTGAATGTATGTAAGTGCACCCATGTCATGCAATGCCCTCAGAGGTCAGAAGAAGGTGCCAGGTCCCCTAGAACTGGAGTTAGGGATAGCTGTTAGCCCCCAGGTGGTGCTGGGATTTGAACCTGGGTCCTCTGTAAAAATAGGCTTAACCACTGAGCCATCTCTCTAGCCCCCATTTATTTCTTTTTTAAAAATATTTTTTTATTTATTCCTTGACAATTTCATATACATACATGTATATAAAATGCATTTTGGTCATATTCACTGCCCCATTCCAGTATCCTATGCCCTCCCACTCTTTTTAGAACTTTCTATCCTGTCTACTGATGTAGCACAACAGAAGTGTAAAAAAAAAATGAAGACATACTTTAGTGCTTTAGGTTTAGGTTTTTAAATTTATTATTTATTCATTTTTATGTGTATGAGTGTTTTGTTTACATGTATTTAGCTGCATCCATGCATACAGCATCCACAGAGGCCAGAAGAAGGCACTGGATCACTGGAACTTTGAGATATAGATGGTTGCTAGCTACCACATGGGTGCTGGGAATCAAACCTGGGTCCCCTGCAAGAGCAGTCAGTGCTCTTGACCACTGAGCCATCTCTCCAGCCCCCCTTTCTAGCTCCCATCCGACTCCCCCACCTTTAAAAATTCTAGGAAAAACAGTGCTGAATGATCAGAGCTCTTATCCTGACCTTTTCATCATGGTACCTTTCTTAATAATATAGTTCAACTGTGAATGTAGAAGTGGGAGTGGGGAAGAAAAGAAACCCTAGAGTTAGAGGATACAGAAAAACAAAAGTACAATGATAATAAAAGTACAAAGCAACATGGTTCAGCAGGTAAAAGTGCTTGTTACATAAGCCTGGCCATCTGAGTTTGATCCCCGGAACTCATGGAAGAAAACCATCTCTGGAAAGTTGTGCTCTGACCTTCATGTGAATGCCATGGCACACAAATACACTAACACCTCTCTCTCTCTCTCTCTCTCTCTCTCTCTCTCTCTCTCTCTCTCACACTCACACACATAAAATAAGTAACATTAATAAAATAGGAAAAAAATACAATTATTCTAAATAAAGAATGCAGATTTCAATGACAAAAAAAAAAAAATCCATGCCTAAACCAAAATGGAAATGTTCCAAAACTGGCAACACAAGGAAAAGCTTTCCTGGCTTGTATTATGGTAGTCTGACCACTCCCAGAAAATTTACACACACACACACACACACACACACACAAAACAACAAATCTTAATCTCTGATTAAGGCAAATTTAATATCTAAATGTCTAAATTTAATGTCTAATGTCTAAATTTAATGTCTAAATGACCTGATGAAAAACCATTTGAAAAAAGAAGCAGCAAACAGAAAGTGCAGATCAGGGTTGGGAGGTAGCTCAGTGGTGCAATACTTTCCTAGCAAGTGGTAGAGCTTGGGTTCAATCCCCAGCACTCCCCTCCCAAAGGACAGAGCAAACATAAGTTAAAGAATAAACCCTGAGACTCTCCAGTGTTTATAAGTTGGAAAGATGAAGTCATTCTAAAAACAGAAGCAACCAGTGTTACTAACTAGAAGAAAATAAAAAAGACTGATGGTCTGCATTCTAAAATCTTTCTCAGCTAACTTCTCCCCAAACTTTATCTAAACTAGTCCACCACCCCAACCCAGTCACTCTTCATTTATCATCTGAAATTGTCTCTTTACCACACACATTAGAGCACTTCTTCCATCACAGCAGAGACCTTGTCTAAAAAATCTGCTTCCACAGCATCTGAAACAGAGTGTGACACACTCCACAAAAAATAAGTGTGATGGCTCAGCTGGAAAACTGCATGCCATTCAAGCAGAAGATAAGAATCAGCCCATCATCCACATATAAGTTAAGTGAGGCTGCGCGGCCTTGTAATCTCAGTGCTGGGAGCTGGAGACAGGAGGTTCCTTAGCTCTCACTGGTCAGCCAGTCTGGCAAAATGGGTGATCTCCAGGCTTAGCGAGAGACCTTGTCTCAAAAAATATGGTAGAGGCAATTGAGGAAGATAACTCTACACACACACACACACACACACACACACACACACAGAGTATAAAATGAGTGAATACATGCAGGCATATGTGCATGGATGAGTACTTTCTGGATTAAATCTACTACAAATTCCTAGATAAGTCCATATTTTATTTTTAGTTTTTAGACAAATTCCTGGGAAGAAGTTTATATTAACTTATACTAACTTATAGTAAGGATCCAGCATAAAATAAAATGAGCAAGGTTTTGTAATACATATCTCAGGAACTTAAGGTTTTGGAAAATTTCATTAGAAACCTCAGAGCTCTTATTTATTTCTTTCTTTTTTTGAGAGTCAGAAGCATTCTTATAGCTTGGCAAAGAGCAAATTGTGTGTGTGTGTGTGTGTGCGTGCGTGCGTGCGTGCGTGCGTGAGAGAGAGACCATTTAAAAAAAGAAAATCTCAGGAATTATAGATATCAAATTCTTGGGAAAATATTAGAAAATGTTAGGAACCAATCAATTTTCCAGCACTTAAGAAAGCAAAAATTAGTGTGTGGCTTGCATTATGGTCCCATGTTGAGCCACTCTGCCAGATGCCTCTGTTTTGTGTTATGAGTGCCATGTCATGCTGCTCCTAGGGAAGCAGGATATGTAATCTATTCAGACTTCATTAAGGCTTACATGTCCTCCAGCTGCTTTTCTAATCAACAACCTAGACAGATAACGGCTGAATCTACTGTGTCCAAGAAGACCTTCCTGCTTGCCAAAAGTGTAGCAGGAACCCAATCATATTTATTACTACTATTGAGAGCTAGTGGCAGCCTGAAGGAGACAGTGGTGTAGAAAACCACAGGATCACAGGGAAAAGGGTAAGCTCAACAAAGTAAAGGAAAGGGAAAGGTCCGGTAATACCTTGGCTTGGGTACTATTGATCATTTATGCACAGGAGAAAATTCAGTTCACACCATATGGTACTTGACAAATATAATAAATGATCTTGGCCCAGCTGTGGGGCTTTGATAGCAGAGCTATTAAGGAATAAGAACATTTCAGAACTAATATTTGTTTAACTTATAGCGTTTTTAAGAGTTGTTTTATTTTTATTTGTAAGAATAATTGCTATCTTCTAAAGGAAGAAAATACAGAGAATCGGAGCACACTTAAAGGTTATAGGTTAGAGTTTTAACACTTATAGGTTAGAGTTTAAACGACCATCAACTTTAACACCAGAGAGTACTGGGTCCACCTGTGTCATCTGTATCTTGTCTGAGGCCCAATTTCTACAACCATAAAATGGGAACAATAATTATTAATTTGTAGGACTATTGGAAAGATGAAAGGAACTTGAGTTTTCTATTTGAGATAAGATGAAACAGTGCAATCCAAAAAAAAAAAAAAAACCAAAACAAAGCAAAACAAAACAAAAAACCCCTCCAGCAATTCCCATAACAAAGCACCTAGAAGCAATGGATAAAATACAAGCTCCCATTAAAATAAAGGAACTCTCTAGGATATAGAAAGAGTAGAAAACAGCAACCAAAATAATAGACAAGCTTCCAAATCACGTGTTGATGCTACTATTGGGAATGCAGAACTTGGAATTTTTTGTTTAATTTTTTTACACTATTAATTGTATGTATGAATTGTATGTGTACACATTGGGGTGGTGCACAGGCCATGGCACCCACCCACACAGGTTCAAGGTTCAAGCTGTAGTACCATGTAAACTGGGAGTGGTGGCACAAGCCTGTAATCCCAGCATTCAGGAGTTGAAGGCAGGAGGATCAGAAGTTCAGGGTCATTCTTGGTTACCTAGTGAATTTGAGGTAAGCTTGAGCTAAAAAGAAAAGAAAAAAAAAAAAAAAGAATGTGCGCAAGCATGATGCTTGTATCCACAGATCCAGTAATTCTGCTTCTAACAACTTTTCCTTAGGAAATTGTTTAGGACATTCAAGATCCAAACTACAGCATCTTGCAAAATGGGGAATAATATGTAATATAGTAGTAATATGTTGCTAAATAAAAACTCGACACCCAAACCTGACATCAGTACTAGGTCTTTAGAATGACTTCTGAGGGAGTAGTACTTTTTAGGACAGCATTTCCTTTCTTTGTAAAACATTTGCAAGAAAACTTTAAAGGGAGCCTGGTATCCTTTAAACTCAAGGAACCCCAAAGAATTGTCTCCATGGAAATGATTTTTAGGTTGTTTAATAATTGCTGCTGACTCATTTGCTTGTGGTTGCTGGATTTTATAGTTTATCCTGTGATTATTGTTGTCTTGGTGATTAGCAATCTCTTACACAATCAGCTGGATTTTCTGTGTTTTCTTTTCCCATCCCATGGGGCAATTATCACTCATCTCTGGAAGGAACATAGGGGTGGAAACCAGGGCACTGAGAAGGGGTGGGATTCTTTTCTATATAGTTTAATTTCTTTTCATTTTATTGGCTAGCTGTATCTTTCATAAATAGGCTGGGTAAAATTAAAGTATTAAGGTGTAATGTATTTTTCTGGCACATTCTATTTGCCAAGTTAAAATATGCTATCTAGACAGTGCACATTCATTGGCAATAATTGAGATAGGGGTTCCGTAATAGAAAATTCTATTCACAATTGCGTGAATGTACACATTGCATTTTCTTTTTTTAAGAGAGAAACTATTTAAAAATACACCATTAAAAGCAGAATTGTTTAAAAATGAAATGGCATTACCTATCCCCTTATCTAAATAAGCAGAATTTAATTTTGTAGTGCTAACATTGTTATAGCTCTGCAACAGCAGTAATAATAGTGGAGAAATAGAGTTGAGTTATTCAACTCTCTCTTTCTAAGGGAATTGTTACCCAAGTCCCCCTCCCTCTTTTCCCTCCCTCTCTCCCTTCCATCCTCTTTCTTTCTTTCTTTCTTTCTTTCTTTCTTTCTTTCTTTCTTTCTTTCTTTCTTTCTTTCTTTCTTTCTTTCTTTCTTTCTTTCCTTCTTTCTTTCCGGCAAGGTCTCACTGTGAAGCCCGTGTCTGTGTGGAGCTCGCTGTGCAACACACAAACGTGCTTGAAGCTTGAGATTGCCCCTGCATTTGTTTCCATAATGCTTATCCAACTTTCATTTTTTCATTTCCTGTGTTTTTGAGACAGAGTCTCACATAGCTCAGACTGGCCTCAAACTCACCCTGTAGTTAAGGATAACCTTGCCTCCTGCCTCAGCTTCCCGAATACCAGGACTGCAGAAGTGCACTACTACACCTGGTTTATGTGGTGCTGGAGATGGAAGCCAAGGGCAAGCACTCTACCGACTGAGGTACATCTCTAGCCCTAAAGTAGATTTAGCTGAAGTGTGTGTGTCTGTGTGTGTGTGTGTGTGTCTGTGTCTCTGTGTGTGTGTGTGTGTTGCTGGAAATTGAATCTAGGACTTCACACATGTTGTAAGTGTTCTACTACTGGGCCATAGTCCAAGCCTAGCCCCAGTGTCAGTCCCGTGTTTTTTTCTTTTTTATGTATTTATATAAAGTAAAATTTCCATTTTATTTTGTTCTCTGAAAAGATGGTTTTCCTTCTGTCCTCATGAAGGCAGCTTTTCATATGGGCTTTGGTTAGGTTGTAGGGCAGTACCAGCAGGTCTAAATTGTGGTGGGGGTGGTTGGTGTTTCCGGGCTTCAGGAGATCGGTTCCTGAACACTCTGCTATGAACTGCACAAACTCAGGCAGTAATGGAGTTTGACATAGAGCTTGGGAAGCACATAAGCATTGAAGACACTTGCTTCAGAAATGTCCCTGATGGCAGTGGCCTTTACTATGTTCCCAGTAATGCATTTAATAGCTTTGTCCTTAGGTATGCACTGGGCACTGGTCAGGCCTCAAATGGGCTGCACATGGCTGAGGTCCTTTTTAGTGCAATCACTTCTTCTTTTTCTGGTCATCTTAGAGCCAGGAACCCAAAGAGCCCAGGAGTCTTAATAAAAAGTGTGAAACAAGGTAATTTCTATGTGTACTACAGCAGGCTTTGAATTTGCTGTCCCCCCCCCTGCCTCTCTTCCTCCATAATCCTTGTCCAAGTTTCTTTCAAAAAGGTTTTTGGTTGTTTTTTTTTTTTGTCTTTCTGAGAAAAGGTCTCTCTGTAGCCCCAGCTGGCCTGGAACTCACTATGTAGACCAGGCTGGCCTTGAACTCACAGAGATCCACCTGCCTCTGCTGGGATTAAATGCCTGTGCTACCACACCTTGCCAAAAAAGTATTTTTAAATGCTTCTTTTAAAAAGCATTTTTAAGATTTATTTTTTATTTGCGTGAGTGAGTATGTCTTTAAGTATATGCCTCATGTGTGTGGGTGTCCCTGGAGGCCAGAAAATGGCATTGGCTCTCCTGGAGCTTTAGTCACTTTAGTGGTTGTGGAGTCACCCAACTTGGGTGCTGGGAAACTGAACCAGGTCCTCTGCAAGAGCAGTATGCACTCTTAACCACTGAGTCAGCTTTCTAGCCCTTATCCAAGTTTTTTAAGGAAAGGTGTGGCATAAGATAATTTCTTAGCAGTTGGCTGGTATAAGTCTCCCCATATGCGAATTGTTTCTAGATCAATTCCATTTAAAAGTAACATTGAAATTGGGGTGCAGACAGTTTGTAATCCTGTCTGCCTGTTCCAGTTTCTCTAGGTTGCTTTAAGCAAGAACAAGTTTTTCCAGCCAATTGATTGCCTCTTTCCTTCCAGCAACATCCCCTAATGTCTGTTGGTGAGAAAGCAAAATATTGATAAGGAATTAATATTAATTTAGGGTAAATTATTTATTAACAAATTTAACCAAAAGGATTACACAGTATAGTTGAGTTGAATTAGTACTTGCTTATTTGGGGGATGAGTATAGAGTCTCAGAATTAGTACAATTGCAATTTCTTTATTTATTTTATAAAATATTTTATTTATTTTTGAGTGTTTTGTCTGCATGTATATAAGTGCATCACATGTGTGTCTGGTGGCCATAGAGCCCAGAAGAGTGCATTAGATCCCCCTGGAACTGGACTTAAGGACTGGTGTTACCTACCATGTGGGTGCTAGGAATCAATCTGGGGTCCTTTGGAAGAACACTAAGTGCTTTTAAGCACTGTGCCATCTCTCCAGCCCTTATTTATTTATTTATTTGGATTTTTGAGATAGTGTCTCACTCTGTAGCCCAGGTGGCCTGGAACTTGTAGCAATCCACCTGCCTTAGTGTCTCAAGTGCTGGTATTACAGGTGTGAACCACCATGCCTGGTTTTTATGTTTATCTATTATTTCATATTAATTTTTTAATTATTTTTATTTTATGTGTATTTGTGTATTGCCTGCATGTATGCATGTGTAGTGCCTGTGGAGGACAGAAGAGGCCTTCAGATCCCCTGGAACTGGAGTTGCGGACAGTTGTTAGTTGCCACGTGGGTTGAGATTCGAACCTGAGTCTTCTGCAAGAACAGCCAATGTTCTTAACTGCTGAGCCATCTCTCCAGCCTCCTATTATTTCATTTTTACTTCGAAATACTTTAAATTTACAGATGAGTTTCATTTAGAAAATAGAATGTAAGGGGACTGGAGAGATGGATCAGTGGGTTAAAAGCCCTTCCTGTGCAAGCATAAGGACCTGGGTTTGGATCTGCAGAACCCATGTGAAGCTGGATGTGGTAGCCCATGTCTATAATCCCAACAGTCCAGTGACAAGATGAGAGGCAGAGACAGGAGAATCCCTGGCACCTTGTGGACCAGCCAGTCTGGTGTACACAGTGGCAAACAATAAAAGACCCTGTTTCAAATTATGTAGAAGGTGAGGACTGATGCTTGAGAGTATCCTCTGACCTTCACATGCTTGTACTCACATGTGTGCAAACACACATCATATGCATGTGTACACACACACACACACGATTAAAAAATGTAGAAAATACAAATACAAACTCTTCAGTTAATCTCTTATGCAGATTTCCAGTTAGTAACATTTTTCTTATAACTCTTTAAAATGAGTTCTAAGGTAGTAAAGAGTTTGAAGAGAAGTCCCTTCCTTCCTTCCTTCCTTCCTTCCTTCCTTCCTTCCTTCCTTCCTTCCTTCCTTCCTTCCTCCCTCCCTCCCTCCCTCCCTCTCTCTTGCTCTTTCTTTCTTTCTTTCTTTCTTTCTTTCTTTCTTGTTTTTTGAATTGAGGCCTTATATAGTTCAGGCTGACCCTCAAATCAGGAGTTGAGGATGACCTTGAATTTCTGATCCTCCTGCTTCTACCTCCCAAGTGCTGGGATTATAGTTTATTAGTTTATGTGCCTGTAATTGCCCAGCTAGTGTTTCTTCTATTTTTAAAGTGTTTATAAGAAAGCTATGAAGAGAGTCTGGTACCCTCTAGATTCAAGGGACCCTAAAAGATTTCCCCCAGAAAGCTGATTTTCAGGTAAGGTAATTATTGCTGATTTTATATATATGCATATATATATATAAACCTATTTTTGTATATACATATGTTAAGAGAGGTGTATTATATTATATAGAGATGAAATTGTCTATGTATATGTTTTATA
>NW_008345452.1:90740-94258 GCF_000622305.1 Nannospalax galili
CACTCCAACCCAAAATTATACTCCACACTTAGCAGTCAGATCCTCTTTAAACTTTTTTAAAACATATTTTTATTATTTTATTTTATGTGTATGAGCATATTGCCTGCATGTATGTGAGTGCACCCGTGTCATGCAATGCCGCGGAGGTCAGAAGAGGGCTTTGGATTCCCCTGGAACTGGAGTTCGTAGTCATCATGTGGGTGCTGGGAATAAAACCCGGGTCCTCTGCAAGAGCAGTCAGTGTTCTTAACCGCTGAGCCATCTCTCCAGTCCCAGATCCTCTTTAAACTTTTAAACTATGGGACAATCTCTGCAGTTTTCCTTGTCTTTCATGCCAGTTGTGTGATAGAATGTCTTTCAGCTCAGATTCATATATCTCTCCAATCTTAGATTCAGGCTTTGCAATGCTGTGTTCTTAGTGGGATTTTGGGGGTAGCTTGTCCAATTTTTTGTGTTACTTTTGATTACTTGGTAGAGGAAATAATCTTCATGGTTTTCCATGGTTAAATTACTATTTTCCCTCTTCATGCAATGTGCTTTTGAATTGCTCCTTAGGAATCGTATAATACCTAAAGACAACAGTAGAAATCAAAAGTAGTGCAGATGGGGAGTTCAAGGTCACCTCTGTCATGTAGTGAATTCAAGGCAAGCCCAGGACACTTGAAACCCATCTCAAAAACTTGGAAAAAAATAAACAAGAACGCAATGCCAAGTTATAAATGTACAAATTAATAAAAGTGACTATTATTTAAATAAATTTACAAATCGGATTATACATTTGGCTGTTGCACACATATTCTTTAAAAGTTTTAATTGAATAAATTCGTGTATTTCATGAGGGAGGAGGCAGACTCATGGCACTGCAGGTGTGTAGAGATCAGAAGACTACTTGTGGGAGTCAGTGCTTTCCTCCCACCATGTGAATTTCCGGGATTGAATTTATGCCAATGGATTTGGTGGCAAGTGCTTTTACCCACTGGGCCATTTTATAAGCTCCACAACTACTTCTTGTTTCTGTTTTTTAATCATAAACATCCATCTACATAGTTACAGTGAGGTTAAGACTAGATAAAAGATTGAGATATATTAAATAGATTGCTTATTTAAAATGTGAGGGCCAGGCCTGGTAGCACAAACCTTTAATCCCTGCACTTGGGAAGCAGAGACAGGTAGATCTCTGTGGGCTTGAGGAGCTTGTAGCCAAGCCTGACATCCTGTTTTCAACCCTTGGAACTCACATGGTGGAAGGAGAGGACCAACTCCAACAAGTTGCCCTCTGACCTCCATACACTCTCCATGGCATGTGCGTGGCATGTGCACTCAGAAACACACAGTAAATAAATGTAAAAATGTGGTTCTGCATTTTACATGATTATTTCAATGTGGCTCTTGGAATAGAGGACATCGGGAACATTTGTACTTTTCAATAAACATTTAAATAAAGAAATGGATGCATTTTAGAAATGTCTACCTGAGAAATCTCAGAAAACCAAAGCAAACATGACTTTGGTCACACTATGGATATAAGCGACATCTTAAAAGTCACACAGAAAAGTATGCTTTTATGTGTCAATGTTCAAAACATTTTTATTCCCCAAATGATCTCTCATCCGTTAGGCAACCATCCAGTGGTGATAAGCAATTATTACTAATAACAAGGAAGCGTCTCAGTGGGTTTGGGCCACCCACAGCCCTCATTGCACATCATTAGGGAGACCCTGATGTATTTCTTTGTGGCTTCTTTTCTCTGACCACATTAAAGCCTGAAACAGAATGTGGGGATTTAAAAAGATAGAAACAGTCAATGTATTGACCCCTGAAATTGGCTGCCTGCAAGACTATGGCTGCTTCTGGTTTCTGTCTCTCCATTTGTCTGGCTGAAATGCATTTCAATAAGCTGTGACTTTGTTGGAATGGGGAAAGAAAACTGCCAGTTTGGATAATGTGATTGGAATTTTAAGTGGGGGCCCTGTTTCAAAATGGCCCATCATTTTAAAGTCGCTTTCCATATTCTCACCCTTTCCACACAAAGATGACAAAATATAGCATTAGATTTAGTTTTAGCTACGATAAGATTACCTATTCCCATTTCTTTTTGAATTATGATAAATGTTAAATACAAAAATACCCTCGGTCCTCTGAAGGAATGACCCAAAAAGCAAGTAGGGAATTTAAATAGTGTTGACCCTCATTTGAGCTGGTTTGTAGTAATATAATAATTGTTTGAGTTTGGAGATTTCTGAACGAATTACAATGCTATTGCAATTCACATATCAGTATTTTACACAGCTCTAGTTTCAACCTAAAACTTAAACTTTAAAGTGAATATTACTTCTCCAAGGTATGTATACATATTTTTTGGTTATTTTTGAGACAGAGTCTCACATAGCCCAGGCTGGCCTCGAACTCACCATGTAGCAGAGGATGAACTCCTGATCTTCCTGTCTCTACTTCCCAAATGCTGGGATTATAGGTGAGCACCACAATGTCGGCTTCTAAGGCAGATTCTACAGGCCCCATATTGACTTCTATTGATGTCATTAAAATACTACAGATTTAGTGACTTAAAGCAACCCTCACTTATTAGTTTGAAGCTCTGTAGGTCAAAACTTTGGGTCAGATAGAAAAGCTTAAGTAAATCCTCCAGTTATGGTATCAAAATGCCCCAAACTCAAGATTTTAATAGGAAGTTTTTGAAAATTCTAGAAAGAATCAATTTCTAATCTCATGATTGTTGGTCAAATTTATATCCTATTGTTACTGGAAATTTAGGGGAGTCCCGCTAGAGTGTCCACATGTTACCAGGGAAATCAGGGTCACTTTTTGGGGATCTTAGTCTTGCTAATAAAAGAATTTAAGAAAGGACTCAGAAGGAAACTGGAGGACAATTTCATTAGCATTTAAAATGTAAAAATCCAGGGCAGGCAAACTAGAACTGGAGGAGGAAGATGGAGAAGAGAAAGAGAGAAAAGCATGCTGCTTTTAAGCAGACACATGGCAGCAGGGGGTGGATATCTTCAAAGAAAAAGCATTTTAAAAAAGCCCAGAGTACCAGAGAAAGCATACTTAGGCTCTAGATAGCTTTGGGGGGTGGGGGATGGGATGGACAGAAGCTAAGAAAACAAAAAGGTTACACCAGGACTCAGAGAGGCAGGCAGGCAGACCCAACAGCACCTCATGAAAGTTCTGTAACAACTACACGGAGAGCAGGAATTCTGGTAAAGAAAAGCACATTATCTCCCTAAAGGGCTAATTATTTCTCCTATTACTTTAAATATTTTATTTATTATTATTATTTTTTTTAATAACTTTTTTAAATTTTTTTTTTACAATTAAAGTTACAGTTTTAACAATATACAAAATGTTACAGTAATTCAGATTTTTTGACATAATGATTACAGATTTGATAAACACATTTTATATCTCATAATAGTGATGAAGATTATACAAAAGCTATTAAAACAATTATAAGAATAAATTCAATTGTCACTTAAGTATCTAAAGCTATTTTCCTTTGC
>NW_008345452.1:101574-108401 GCF_000622305.1 Nannospalax galili
TTCAGGAGTTCCGCGGTGGCCCAATTCCAATGTGGATCAGAAGTTTTCAGACTTTCTCCTTAGGTCTGGAATCTTCTAAGAATGCTTTTGGCCTCAGGAACTTGGGTGTTGGGCTGACCTGAGACCCTGGCCGTGGCTGCACCATGCAGGGATGCAAAGGTAGATGGGGAGGGAAGAAACCCCAAGATTTCCCAGGGAGTGGATTGAGTAGCTGGGTTGTACTGGATACAAAGGATCAGCGAGAGGAAAGGTAAGCCTTGGAGCCCCAGAAAGAGGCTGTCATCCCCAGAAAGAGGCTGTCAGCCCCAGAAAGAGGCTGGCAGGTGTTGCTGGACCAGGGAAGTAGAGGGAAGTGAGGGCGGGGCCAGGGCCATAAGCGGTGCTCCTGGGGCCCAAGAAAGGCACTGAGTTGGTCCGGGTGAGAAGGGTCAGGATGCAGTATTGGTTCCCCGGGTGTCTGGGGCCCCAAGACTAGGAATGGCACAGGGCCCAAACTAGGAGTATAGAATGTCAGGGGGGATGGAAGGGTAAATGTGGCTTAGGGAGTCCCGACGTGGAGGGCTGTGCTATAGACTTACCCCAGGAGGCCTGAGGATAATAGTCTTTATTTATTATTTTTATGTGTATGCATGTATTGCCTGCATGTAGGTAAGTGCACCTGTGTCATGCAATGCCCACGGAAGACAGAAGAGGCTGTTGGATACCCTGGAACTGGAGTTAGAGACATTTGTTAGCTGCCATGTGGGTGCTGGGATTTGAACCCAGGTCTTCTGTAAGAACTGTCAGTGTTCTTAACCACTGAGCCATCTCTCCAGCCCCCTCTCCTATTACTTTAGTGTACCTTAGGGTGGATCTGCCTTCCTGAGGGGTGGTCCCTTAGCGAAGTGATTGATTTGCTCAACTAGAATGTTAGGTCTCCACCCAGGCCAGAGATTACGTTCCCTTGACCAGAAGGAAATAGTTTTCCCTTAATGGATCTTTACTGCTACTGGAACATTATGATTATAGGAGGAAGGTGTTCTTGCTAGATGTTAGTTGGAAGCTGGGCCTTGCTCCTAGAGGCTGCCTGCATCCCCTCTGGGGTTTTCTCTGTCACATCTTCTAGCAATGGCAGGTGAAGCCCTTCTTGTGCTCCAAACCTCTCTGACTTCTGCTGTGCCTGTGTTCTGCTTTTAGCACAGTGAGTACTCTGCTTTAAGGGCAACTATGATTACAGTGGCTCACTTTGAATGGGGATTTTCATCTTATCTCAGGGCTTATGGCTTTAATTACATCTGCAAAGTCCCTTTGTCACAGAACGTAGCATATTTATATAACCAAGGGGTTATTATGGGATGTCTTTGGGAGACTCTTCATTCTATCACAGGCCAAAAGAAAACCAGATTACTCAAAGTTTAATCATGAACTTGGCAATTTCTAAACATAGACAGTAACACTTTTTTGAAATAGTATATAACGTCTACTGTAAAACATGGTACTAGGGTAGGGTCTGCCTGGTTAGTGAGTAGATAAACACAGAAATCAGGACTTTGGAGAAGAACAGACAAGCCCAGATATTATCCTAGCATGGGTCAGTTAATCAGGGGCTTTGAAGTAAAGACAAGAATAAACTCGGGAGCTCCAGCCCCAGAACTTGCTCTAGACTCCAACAGAGTGGCAAACCATCTGGGAATGATGTGTATGCTTTCTTGGCTCCCTTAGGGACCTTGTCAAAAGCAAAACAGCAACAACAATTATCTATCAGTACAGGCAGTTGTTGAAAGGAGCACTTTTTTTTCTTTTCTACTTTTCTTTTTTGCTTTTTGTAGTACAAGGGATCAAATCAAGGGCTTTGGATATGCCAGGCCAGCACTCTACCACTGAACTACATTATAGTCTTCAAAGGAGATTTTAAATGAGGGCAGATTTTCTCTGACTAATATGAACATTACTTTCCTTGATCATATAAAATGTTAAAAGAGTCAGTAAATAATTATTTACCACAAATATTTCATTGTCTGGACTAGCCTCCTGAATCACACAGGAAGATCTTCACTGAAGAAAAAAAAATTAAGAATTTTGGGGGGCTGGAAATATAGTTTAATGGTACAGTGCTTGCCTCGTATTGGTGAAGCTCTGGGTTTGATCTCCACAAAAGAAAAAGAGAAAAGAACTTTTCATTGTTATTGTTATTGATTTTTCCAGAAAAGACAAATATAGGAAACTTACATTAAATTATGTCTTCCTAATTAAAAAATGCTGATTTTGATGCAGACTGTAAAGTACTTCAAAAGTAGTTATGCATTTTAATAGCATAACTAAAGTCATTTGTGGGAAAAGTGACTCAGAAAACCCAGTTTTCATGATATATTGACAAACAAAAGCAGCAGACTCTAAAAATAGAAGGCATACTATATCTTTCAGTGCATATGTGCAAATAAAAAAATGATTTGATGAGGGAGAGCTAGAAGGAATATAAGTAGACAAAAAGTGAGTGCGGATTCCCTAAGAGGGCAGCATCTTGTTCCTGAGTGCCATTGTGGTAAGACAGTGGTAGGAAAGAAGAGTCCACTGAGGGATGGGCACACAAGAAGGACAAATAATAGGAAGAGGAAGAGAGGATCCAGTGGCCCTCTAAGACTCCCATCCCAGAGCCCCTTTGGCAGACTCCCAGCTCTGGGACCCCTTGCTTCCCCTTTTGAGCTTGTGTCAATAAAGCTGTTCTGTCACTTTCTTCACTTTCCTTGTGTTCCCATTTTCTGTCTTTCTCAGAGATCAGTTCCTTGCCTGTCCCACAGAGCAAACTCAGCTGTCTTCTAGATGGCTATTTGACCCTGTTACAGGAGGCATATGCCAACATGACAACAGTGGTTATTTCTGGGTACAGGATTATGGGAATTTAATTTGTTTCTGTTATGCTTTTCTGAGGTTTTGAAAATTTCCTTCACTGAATACACACATCCATAATTGGAACTGCATTTAAAAAATGAAAAAAATCAGCTCAAGATGGAAAGAGTAGAGAGACAGTTCAAGGAGGCAGTTCTCTGTAATTTTAAGTATCTTCGTCTGTAGTTTAATAAATATATTTCTTGCTTCTGGCTGCCAAGCATCTTTTGAAGCTTTGTTATATTTAGGAATTTCCCATCTTTTGACTCTCAAAGTAGAAGACAATAGTCCATTTTTTTTCCTAGCTTACCTTGTGCTAAGACACAAACCCTTCTTCTATGCTTCCTGTGATCAGGCACTGCTATAGAATCCCAACTTCTGTTTGGAAGCCAGTGACATTGGGAGGCAGGCACCACATGGAATCCATGGTTCAGTGACACTCATTTTTGGAGGCAGAGGAACATGAAACCAAGGCAAGAATCTCCTGGGCTTGATGGAGGCAGGCATAGGCTCCCTGCAGGACCAGTCCTCAAAGTCACTTGGTCACTCTCTGAGCCATGGGGCCACCATTTTTCATAAAAACATTTCTGCTCAAACTACCCAGAATGAATTTTATTCATAATGAAAGATCCTGATGTGGGCTGAATTTTGTATAACATTCATCTGTTGAAGCCCTAATCCTTAGTACCTAACTAAGAATGTGAATGGGTTTGACGATAAGAATTTTTTTTTCCACTTCAAGTATTTTAATGAGCTTCTGTTTAAATTTTTGATTTTCATATAATATAATTTGCTGGTATTTAGATCCTCTTCCCTAGCTATACCTCCCCTTATTGCCCCTCACCCAATTTAATGTACCTTATTTTACACACACACACACGCACACACACACACACAAATCAATAAATAAAAAAAAGTTATATTTGAGGAAGCATTTATTAATATAAATATATGTAATAGGATGTACAGAGTCTAATTTGTGTCTCCCAAATGTCCTTCAGTGTGGGTCCATCCACTGGAGTCCAGTTAACCTACCAAGAGCCCCATCCTTGAAAAAGACTGTCTTTGACCCTCTCAGTAGTCACCACTTGCCACAATTTCCTTATGTTGGGTTGGAGTTTCTTACCTACTCCCCCATATCTATGCTGGGATGTTGTGTGGCTTGAACTCAGATGGGATTTGTGCATGCTGTCACCATTGCTGTGAATTCATATGAGTAACTGACCAGCTGTCTGGAAAACTCAGTTCCCTACCACCTCTGACTCTTAAAATCATTCTGCTCCCTCTTCCACAATGATCTCTGAGCCTTGGGAGACAGAAGTTTGATATAGCTGTCCTATTTATGGATGAGCACTCTGTAGCTTCTTGTTTTCTGCACATTGGCCAGTTTTGGGTTTCTGTGTTAATCACCATCTACTTCATAAGGAAACTTCTCTGGTGAGAGTTGAGAGATGCATTAATCTATGGGTATAACAATAAGACAACGACTCATTAGGAGTCATGATATGATAAGTATTATCATAAATTATGATAAATAATTAATATAATAAGCAGTAGAAAACTAGTATTAAGTTCTCTCCTATGTCCTGTGATCTGTCTATCCTCAGGGACCTAGGCTTGCTATCTATGTCAGGTATGGGCTCCATCCTATGAAGGGGGCCTTATATCCAAGTAAAGAGTGGTTGGTTACTCCCATAATAGTCATGCTACTATTTCACTGGTGGGCCTGTCCTGTCAGGCCCACAGTGTAGTTCACAGGATTCACAGCTGAGTAGGGTTGATTATTTTTTCCTCCTGGTAGCATGCATAGCACCTTCCAGCACTATGAACACTAGCCAGGATAGATGAGGCTCTGACGTCATCACCAATTTGATTACTCCTTGTTTGTTCTACAGCTCATGTATGTTGTGTCTTCAGCAATAGGGTCTTACCATCAGATTCTAGTGGGTAACCAAGATCAGGAGCAATGGAAGATATTGTTTGGGAGTCTATGGGATCCTTGGACAACAGCTTCTAGAGAAGGAATCCATTGAAGTTTTTTTTGTTGTTTATTACCCTATGATATCTAAAAGAGGCATTGACCCCTGTTATAAGGTAACTCCTTTTATGGGGAGTGGAGAGATGGCTCTGCAGTTAAGAGCACTGGGTGCTCTTGCAGAGGACCTAGGTTTAGTTCCTAGCACCCACATGGTAGCTAACAACCATCCATAATTCCAGTTCCAGGGGATCCAATGTTCTCTTTTGACCTCCATGGGCATTGAATGACATGGGTGTACTTACATACATGCAGAGAATATACTCATACACATAAAACAACACCAGCAACAACAAAAATGGTATCTCTTTTTACTGTTTTTATAATTTAATGTATATACTTTAAGAAGTTTCTATAGTGGTAGGTTTCCTTTTCTAAAACCTCTTAGTGTCAATTATTCTTCCCCATATGCCCACCCTCCTCTGTCTGCCCTCCCATTCCCTATCCCATTTAACCCTTTCTAGTCTAATGTTCCCCTTTTCTTCATGTCATTGCATTCTACCATCCCTCCCAGGAAGCCTCCCCTCCCCACCCACCCATGGCTCTTTATTAGTTTCTTGACTTCTCTGAATTTTCAAATTGAAACATGCAGATCTATGATTTCAAAGCTAGCATCCAGCTATGAGAGAGAACATGTGACTTTTGTCTTTCTGAGTCTGAGTTACCTCTCTCAGGTTGATTGTTTACAGTTCTATCTACTTACCTGTGAATTTCATAATTTTATTTTTTTTAAGAGCTGAATAGTATTCCATTGTGTATATGTACCACAGCTTCATTATCCAGTCATCAGTTTATGGCTATCTAGGTTATTTCCAATTTCTGGCTATTATGGAAAGGGCAGCAATGAACATGGATAAACAGGTACTTCTGTAGTAGGGTATAGAGTCTTTTGGGTATATGCCTGAGTGATATGGCTGAGTCATATGATAAGCCAATATCCAGGTTTTTGAGGAATCTCCACACTGATTTCCACAGTGGCTGCAAAAGTTTGCACTGCTGTCAGAAGTGGATAAGTTTTCCCCTTTTGGACATGAGGTTTATAAAGAGGAATAAAGTACAATGAAGCCATTAGAGTGGCCTCTGATCCAACAGCATTCATTTACCTAGAAGAAGAGGAAGAAATGCCAGGAATGTGTGTTTACAGAGGAAGAACTGTGAGGACGCTGCTGTGTGAACTGCAAGTGAACATGTGTGTGCCAAGGTATTAACTGTTTCTTGGGAGATACAAAAAAATATACAATCCCTAGATGAGCATCAATGACAGACCAATGTACACTTTCACCAAAGTTCAACTTGGTGAGATGAATGAGTTTCTTAGACTTTCTTACAGAGCATGGGTGAGGGGTTACTTATAGGCATGTGGGTGCTCCCTGAATAGCTGCATCACCACAAAGTGACACCCCATCATGGATGGTGACTTCATGGAAGGTGTATCAAGGAGTCCTGCTTTTAATCAACTTTTAACTTCTAAATATAGTCTAGGATCTCCCAAGATCACTTGCAACTAGGAGGAAGGAAATAATAGCTGGAATCTCAGGCAAGAGAGTATCAATAGCTCCATTGCAATTATCACAGTTTTTTAAATTTTTTTTTAATTTAATAACCGCATGATTATAAGAAGCATTTCATTAGAGCTTTAACATATTCAGTAACACATTCCAGAGCAAATATACATCTCTTTCAAAAGTGGCTATAAAATTTTTAGGTTCACAGTTGAATTAATACAGTTAAACAATATTGAACTCAGTATAAACCCTGTAAGACAAAAAATTGAGTTTTTACCATTTAAAGAAAATCTCCATTTCATTTGAAAATATGCTGTTTCCTACATTTTTAATGCTACCAACGCTTAGATGTTTCCACACATGTCTTTAATCTCTATGTATCAGATGATTACTAGTCACAGTCAGTTACACTCAGATCTTTA
>NW_008345452.1:109009-109358 GCF_000622305.1 Nannospalax galili
TCTCATTCAACTATACACCCACTTCCCAGATGGCACCCTCCCATAGCCTCCCTCCCCCAACTACAGCCCTTGTACTCTGATATCCCTGCTGTGTTGTCGGCACCCCCAGCTGTTCCCCACTACTTGCCCTTCTGGTGATTCTAGTCAGCCTATCTAGAGGGCTTTGTTTTAGGAGGGTCAGCTGTTCCTCATCTAGCAGCAATCAGTTGTCAATATTCCTTTAGATAAGATTGGGGTCTGCTGTTCACTTTCCCAGTTCTATGCTAGGTTAGTATCTGGGAGTCCCTTTGGCCACCCTGGCCAACAACTCAAAAAAATGTATCTCCTATCTGGCATTGTTGCTTGTTAT
>NW_008345452.1:109773-110413 GCF_000622305.1 Nannospalax galili
GTATGTCTGTTAAACATCCAAGAAGGTTAGTTCCACCAGTCTGGTACTTTAAATTACTGTGTGTCATGAAGATAAATCTTGGGCAAAGACCAATTATTCTCAGATAAACCTTATCTAGACATATATTTCTTTATCTGCTATGTATAATTTCTCAATAGGTTATTGGAGTAATATGGTTCTTTCTGGTTTTTAAAACTAGGTAGGCATTATTTATCTCTCACATTGTCTCACCCCTCCATCATGGTTTCCCCAATTGAGGTGTCCCCATTTTACCCCTTTCTCCCTTAGTAATCCCCTTCTCCTATGGTCCTACCTCTCTTGAGCTCATTCTTTCCCTTTATCCCCTAGGTTCCTTCTATACCCTTCCCTCCCCCCTCCCTTAAAGTAACCCAAATTTTATCCATATCTCCCTTATGAATGCCTGTTTCTTACTGTTCTTCTCTTTCAGGTTCTTTCTTTTCCTTTACCTCCCTGGTTCCTTTCCATTATCCTGGTTCCTGTAGTTATGTCTGGATACATACTCACTTGTCAGGGTTTGGTTCTAGGATCCACATATGAAGGAGAACGTATATCGATTTTTTTTCTGAGTCTGTGCTACTTCACTTAGTATAACAGTTTCTAGTTCCATCCATTTACCTGC
>NW_008345452.1:110506-113053 GCF_000622305.1 Nannospalax galili
GTTGCTGTGATAGAAACACTGACTCAAGCAATTCATAGAAGGAAGAGTTTATTTGAGCTTATGGTTCCAGGGGAATCACAGTCTGTCCTGACAGGGAGGCATGGTGGCTGGAGGTGGCTGGAGCAGGGGCATCAGAAGCTAAGCTCTCACATCATGCAGGCACAGGAAGCCAGAGAGCTACTGTAGATCTGGCAAGACTTAAGAACTCTCTAAGCCCACCCCCAGTGACATGCTTAGCCACACCTTTTAAAACCTCCCAACACAGCGCCATCATCTGGGGACAAAATGTCCAAATACTTAGAGCCTATGGGGGGCATTTTCATTCAAACCATCACATTCCACCCCCTGGCCTCCATAGGCTCATGATCATATAATATGCAAAATGCATTTAGTCCAACTTTAAAAGTCCCCATAGTCATTATCAGTCTCAATGCTATTCAACAGTCCACAGTCCAAAGTGGACTCAGGTAAATATCTTAACTGTAAGCTTCTATAAAATCAAAAGACAAATTATATACTCCCAACATACAGTGGAACCGAACACACATTACCATTCCAAAAGGGAGGAATGGAGGCATAATAAGGAAATACCAGACCAAAACAAGACCAAAAACCAGCAGGGCAAACACCAAATCTAGTAGCTCCATGTCCAACTTCTGGGATTTACTTCCAAAGGGCTTAGATAGCTTAGCCTCTCTAGCTTTGCAGCATGCAACACACATCTCTCTCTTGTCCTGGTACCACTCCCTTTGTGCAGGTCTTCTTTGCAGGTACCTCACAGCTCTGGCATCACGGACATCTTCTTGGGGTCTCCATTGCCAACCAGGCTTCACCTTCACAGCTTCATGCAATGGCATATCAGGGCCTTCTCTAGGCAGGGGAAAGCCTGCTTCATGCTGCCTGGCTTCTGAGGCTCTCTGAAACCTTGAAGGAAGAATTGACGACCCCTTCACTCTTCTGTCTTTCATGCCTCTAAAGCCAGCACTGGGTGAATGACACTGCCAAGTTTGACTGCAAGTTTGGGGTGGACTCCAGCCTGCTTTACCCATTTTAAAAACTTTTCTCCTCCATGGCCCCTGCAGGATTTTCCTTTCACAAGTTGGAGGATTAACTG
The DNA here is from genome assembly GCF_000622305.1 of Nannospalax galili. Lineage (NCBI taxonomy): Eukaryota > Metazoa > Chordata > Mammalia > Rodentia > Spalacidae > Nannospalax > Nannospalax galili. The sequence continues at coordinate 111,621 of NW_008345452.1, forward strand.
GGTGTGGTCTTGCCCTGGAGGCACTCCCTCCACTGTTTAAGTCTGAATCTCTAGGCCCCCTCCTTAATCACTTTAATCTCCTTATCAAACGGATCTTCTCCAGCACATGCCAAGGCTCCAACGTTTATTTTCCTAGTGTTCTTTTTCAATCCAAACTGTATTTCTTTCTGCCCCATTTTCTCTTTTTCACTGTAGATCTGCCTAATATTCACCATTAATATCCATGCCACCATTTCTACATTAGGCTGTCTTGAAATTTTTTCCGTCAGAGAAATTAGTCCATTGCTTTACAACTTAGCCTCAGGCAAGCTTTTAGGTAGAGGGCAGACTCCAGCCAGACTCTTTGCCAAAATATCCCAAGTGCTGCTTGAGTCCTTATTTCCCTTTGGAACTACTTTGTTCTCAGCACTACTTTCTTCCAGGTGTTTTACTAGAATGGCCTGTTAAGCTCTGCTTATAGCAATCAACCAATTTTCTAGCCCAAACTTCCAAAGTCTTCCACATTTTTCCAAAACACTACATGGTCAGGTTCTTCACCACCAACAGCCCATTCTTTGGTACCAATTATTGCATTAGTCACTTTTCTGTTGCTGTGATAGAAACACTGGCCCAAGCAATTTATAGAAGGAAGAGTTTGAGCTTACAGTTCCAGGGGAATTACAGTCCATTGTGACGGGGAGGCATGGGGGATGGAGGTGGCTAGAGCAGGGGCAGCAGAAGCTGAGCTCTTACATCACAAAGGCACAGGAAGCTAGAGAGTGACTGGAGATATGGCAAGGCTTAAGAATTCTCTAAGCCCACCCACAGTGACATGTTTCCTCCAGGATAGCCACACCTTCTAAAACTTCCCAAAACAGCGCCATCATCTGGGGACAAAATGTCCAAACACTTGGAGCATATGGGGGACATTTTCATTCAAACCATCACACCACTCATCAATTGAGGAACACTTAGGTTGTTTCCAGGTCTTAGCTATTGTGAAAAGAACAGCAACAAACATGGATGTACAAATGTCTCTGCAATAGGATGAGTTTTTTGGATATATGCCAAGGAGTGGTATAACTGGGTCAAATGGTAGATTCATTTGTAGATTTTTTTTTTCTGGCCTCTTTGACACAGGGTCTCCCTGCAGCCCCAGCTGTCCTGGAACTCACTATGTAGACCTTGAACTCACAGAGATCCTCCTGCCTCAGCCTCCTGGGTGCTGCGGTTAAAGGTGTGCGCCACCATGCCCAGCCCTCATTTGTAGTTTTTTAAGAGTTCTCCACATTGCTTTCCATATGGGTTGAACAAGTTTGCAGCCCCACCAGCAGTGGATGAGTGTTCCCCTTTCCCCACATCCTCTCCAACATTTGGTATCATTTGTTCTCTTGATCTTAGCCAGTCTGACTGGGGTAAGATGAAATCTTAAAGTGGTTTTAATTTGCATTTCC
>NW_008345452.1:113366-113514 GCF_000622305.1 Nannospalax galili
GGTTTTTTCCTTTGATGTACAGAAGCTTTTTAGTTTAATGAGGTCCCATTTGTTAATTCTTGCCGGTGTTTCCTGAGCAATTGATGTCCGGTTTAGGAAATCGTTTCCTACACCTATATCTTGTAGGTTTTTGCCAATGTTTTCTTCT
>NW_008345452.1:113660-114449 GCF_000622305.1 Nannospalax galili
TCTTTCCTCTTGTGAATGTTCTTGGCCCCTTTGTCAAATATCAGATGGCTGAAGTTGAATTTACTCATATTTGTGTCTTCAATTTTGTTCCATTGGTCTATGGGTGTATTTTTGTGCCAGTACCATGTTGTTTTTATAACTATAGCTCTGTAACACAACTTGAAATCTGGTATAGTAATCCCCCGGATATTGCTCTTAGTGCTCAGAGTTGCTTTGGCTATCCGAGGTCTTGGTGCTTCCATATGAATCTTAGGATGCTTTTGTCCAATTCTGTGAAAAATGTCCTGGGGATTTTGATTGGCATCGCATTGAATCTCTAAATGGCTTTTGGTACGATTGTCACTTTCACAATATTAGTTCTTCCAATCCATGGGCAAGGGAAGTCCTTCCATCTTCTGATGTCTTCCGCAATATCTTTCTTTAAAGATTTAAAATTTTCATTGTAGAGCTCTTTAATGTCTTTGGTCAGGTTTATTCCAAGATATATTATTTTTTTGTTGTGAAGGGGAGTGTTTCCATGTGTTCTTTCTCTTATTGCTTGTTATTGGAATATAGAAAGGCTACAGACTTTTGTAGGTTAATTTTGTAACCTGCGACATTACTGAATGTAGTAATAATTTCTAGGAGTTTTCTGGTGGAATTTTTGGCATCTCTTAGATATCATATCATCTGCACAAAGGGATAATTTGATCTCTTCTTTTCCAATTATTACTCCTTTAATTTCCTTCTCTTGTCTTACTGCTCTTGCAAGAGTTTCATGCACTGTGTTAAAAAAGAGTAAGAGCACAT
>NW_008345452.1:114541-117906 GCF_000622305.1 Nannospalax galili
ATTTTGTTGAGGGTTGTTCCCTCCAGTCCAATTCCCTCTAGGACTTTGAACATAAATACATGCTGAATTTTGTCAAAGGCCTTCTCTGAATCTATTGAGATGACCTTGGGGCTTTTGCTTTTTAGCCCATTTATATGATTTATGATGTTTATTGATGTACATATATTGAACCATCCCTGCATCTCTGGAATAAAGCCATCTTGATCATGGTGGATGATCTTTTTGATGTGTGTCTGTATGCAGTTTGCAAGTATCTTGTTGAGAATTTTTGCATCTATATGCTCTTTAAGGATATGGATCTATAGTTTTCTTTTTTGGTTGTATCTTTACCTGGCTTTGGTATTAGAGTGATGCTGGCTTCATAGAAGGAATTTGGAAGTTCTCCCTCCAGTTCTATCTTTTTGAATAAATTAAGTAGTATTGGATGTAGATCTTCTTTAAATGTCTGATAGAATTCTGCTGTAAATCCGTATGGTAATGGGCTTTTTTGCATCAGGAGGTTTTTTTTATTACTATTTAAATTTCTATTTGTGTTATGGGTCTGTTTACTGTTAATCTCTTATTGGTTTAGTTTTGGTGGTTCCCATGCCTTTAGATATCCATCCATTTCTTTTAGGTTTTCAAATTTAGTAGCATATAGGTTTTTAAGTATTCCTTTACAATGTTCTGTATCTTTCTGGTGTCTGTTGTGATGTTTCCCCTTTCATCTCTGATTTTGTTGATTTGGAGGTGCTCTTTCTTTCTTCTGGTTAACTGGGCTCATGGTCTGTCAATGTTATTTATCTTTTCAAAGAACCAGCTCTTGGATTCGTTGATTCTTTGTATTGATTTCTTTCTTTCGATTTCATTGATTTCTGCCCTGATTTTTGTTATTTCTTCTTGTCTGCTGGGTTTGGGTTTCATTTGTTGTTGCTTTTCAAGTGTCTTGAGTTGCAATGTTAAGTCATTTATTTGTGTTGTTTCTGATTTTTTGATGTAGGCACTCAGAGCTAAAACTTCCCTCTAAGGACAGCTTTCAGTGTGTCCCAGAGGTTTTGTTGTGTTGTATTGTCCTTTGAATTTAGTTCCAGGAATACTTATATTTTTTCTTAATTTCTCTTTTGACCCATTCATCATTCAGGAGTGTGTTGTTTAATCTCCATGTGTTCATGTGATGACTAGGGCTCCTTCAGGTGTTGATTGTAAGCTTTATTGCACTGTGGTCTGATGGAATGCATGGAAATATTTCAATCTTTTTGTATTTGTTGAGGTTTGTTTTGAGCCCCAGTATATGGTCAATTTTGGAGAAGGTTCCACGGGGTGCTGAGAAGAAAGTATGTCCATTGGTGCTTGGGTGGGATACTCATTAGATACCTGTCAAGTCCATTTGAAATATGGTATTGTTTAATTCAGATGTCTCTCTGTTAACTCTCTGCCCTGTTAACCTATCTAATGGAGACAGTGGGGCATTGAAGTCCCCTGCTATTAATGAATTGGTATTATTCTGGGTCTTAAAGTCCTGTAGTATATTTTTATGAAATTGGGTGCACCAGAGTTTCATGAATATAGGTTCACAACTATAATATCTTCCTGATTTATTGTTCCTTTAATCAGAATAAAGCAGCCCTCTTTATCTCTTCTGATTAGTTTTAGTTTAAAGTCTATTTTGTCAGATATGAGAATTGCAATGCCTGCTTTTTTCTTAGTACCATTTGCTTGGTATATTTTTTTCCATCCTTTCACTTTAAGATAGTGTCTGTCCTTGAAAGTGAGAAGAGTTTCTTGCAGACAACAAAAAGATGGGTTTTGTTTCTTAATCCATTCACCTAGTCTCTATCTTTTGACTGGAGAGTTCAGTCCATTAATATGCAATGTTATTAATGAAAGATGAGTATTGAATCCTGTCATTTTTATTTTTGTTTACATTCTTGATATAGCTATACTTTTCCACAGTTATACCTTCACTGGATTTCTTTCCACAACAGCTTGGGTATAGTTATTCCTTTCTTCAGCTCTTTGTATTGCTTCCAGAACTCTCTGAAGGGCTGGCTTTGTGGACATGAATTCCTTCATCCTATTTATGTCATGGAAGATTTTTCTTTCCTCTTTGACTATAGTAGACATATTGGCTAGGTATAGTAGTCTGGGTTGGCATCTGTGGTCATTTAAAACTGGGAATACTTTGGTCCAGGCTCTTCTGGCTTTCATATTTTGTACTGAAAAGTCATCTGTAATCCTAATGGGTTTTCCTTTATATGTGGCTTATTTCTCTTTTGCAGCTTTCAGAATTGTCTGTTTGTTTTGTATGTGTAGGATTTGTACTATGGTGTGCTGTGGAGAGATTTTTCTGGTCCTGTCTGTTTGGTGTTGTATATGCTTCTTGCATTTGTATGGGCATGTATTTCTTTAATTTAGGGAAATTTTCTTCCACGAGTCTATTGAAGATCTGGTCCATGCCATTATCTTGAGATTCTTCTCCTTCCTGTATGCCTAAAAAGAATTGTCTCTTTGTTCTGTACGTTTAGTGTTTTTACTGTGATGTGCCGTGGTGAGTTTCTTTTCTAGTCATGTCTGTTTGGTGTTCTACATGCTTCTTGTGTTGGGGACCACTGTTGTGTAAAGTAGCAGTCTCTCCATGTCCGGATAGCCCACAGGCTTGGCGTTTAATGCAGAGACTCCTTTTATCAGCAGGGTGTCTTTTTACTTTCTTTCTGACTCATCTTTGAAGTAGCCATCACAGAAACATGGCCTCTGGCTCTGAAACTGCCAGGTTTTTCTGTGTGATTTTTAGACAATGTCTGGCAGCCTGGCAGAAGCCAACCACCACATGTAAATGGGGCATTTTGAAAGCACCTATTCACTAAGACTTTTGTCACTGTCCCCACAGTATAAATATCTTGGTTTTCCCCTAATTAAGTGGAGCTGGATCACTAAGACTTGGAGCCGAGCTGAGTCACAGAATAAAGGAGCTGTACCACTAACTGAGCTGAGTTCTGTGTCTTATTGCCTACGACCCAGTCTCTCCGGGGAGGGCTGTCTCTTCATAAGCCATGACTCACGGAAACTCAGCTTTTGCCGTCTCCGCACCTTCCCACGCTATCCGGCAGCTGACAGATCTCGTATCTCGAGGAAGTGCACGGTGGATTGGGACGGAACCCGACCGGGCCAGCCCCGGTAGCAGAGAGCCTCAACAACGTGGAGAAGCAGGGACCCGCCAACAACATGGAGAAGCAGGGACCCGCCATCAACGTGGAGAGCCAGGGACCCAAACAGCAGACGCGGCCCACGGGACCCGCCGCACTCCAGCAACGCGGTCATGTCTATCTTTAATTTTAGGAAATTATCTTCCAGGATTCTGTTGAAGACCTGGTCCATGCCATTATCTT
>NW_008345453.1:0-8088 GCF_000622305.1 Nannospalax galili
TAGCTGTAGATGTTACATTTTATGTTATTGTTCTTAACCACTGAGGAATTGCTCCAGCCTTTAATTATTATTTTTAAGGTAGGATCTCACTATGTAGGTAGGGCTGACCTACCCTGGAATTTACACAGATCCATATGCTTCAGTTTCCAAGCTCTAGTATTAAAAATGTATGCCACCAAGCCCAGTAAAACTGTTAGTGTTTTAAAATATCATCTGAGGCCAGAGAGATAACTGAGCTAGTAAAGACAGGTAAACACACTTCCTCCAAGCCCAGCCGGCTGCTCTAAGTCGTCCTCCGATTCCCTCCTCCACCTTTAAAAAAGATAAAATTATATATCCTTTTTTTTCTTTGGTTTGTTCTTTAACCCTAGGCTATCCTAAAACTCAGAATCTCTCAGAGTTCCGCCTGAGTGATGGGATTAAAGGCATGGACCACCAAGCCTGGCAAAAGATTGCATTTTCCCCGGAGGTTTTCAATACTCTCACTTTGGAGAAGAATACAGGATTTGTTCCTGCAAACAGAAGTCTCTGACTCCTTGGCAGCAGAATTAAAGGCGTGGGTAAGCCCACCAGGCTAAGCATATCTTTTAAATTTTCCCCTAGCCCTGGCAGCAGGACAGGTAGGGAAACTAAAGGTGGAGTTTGGGCGACATCTTCTGGCAAACAGGTCTTCGTGCAGCTGTGCTGATGGAGATGCACAGCAAGCCTAGCCCACCACCTGGAGGAAGTCCTCCGTCACTTCCCTAAAAAGACCACCTGAGCCGTGGCATCCCACGCCTGAAGGCAGAGTTCCAGGCCAGCCTGGTCTACATAGCTAGTTCCAGGCCAGTTGGGGCAGTTGGGAGACCATGTCTCAAAAAGCCACAAAAAAACAAGAAGCAGAAGATCCGAAGGATGGCCCCACTGCTTCCACTCGCCTTCTGTCTCAGTAGGGTGAGAAGACCTTGATGAAATGAAAAGGGATGGGGTATATGCACAGCGTAGTTATCTCTGAAGGAACTCTACAGTAATGTCTCATCTTTGTTCTTTATTTTTTATTTACTTTTTTTATTTTTATTTTTTGGTCTTTTTGAGATAGGGTCTCCCTGTAGCCCTAGATGATCTGGAGCTCTCTATGTAGACCAAGTTGGCCTCAATCTCACAGAGGTTCGCTTGCCTCTGCCACCTGAGTGCTGGGATTAAAGGCATGTGCCACCACACCCCACTCTATTTCACTTTTTTAAAAATTTGTTTTTTATTTTTTTGGGTTTTTTTTTTTTTTTTTTTTTTTTTAAAAAAAAAAAAAAAAAAAAAAAAAAAAAGAGGACGATAAATCTTTCACTGTGATATATCAAAATAAAATGGTAAGTTTATACACAAGTCCACCATGCTGTCTGCCATCTACCATGGCCTGTAGAGTTTTAAAAAGTCCTGTATATATTCCTTTTATTCCAGCATCCCTGAGTTCAGGACAAGCCTGTCTGATCTGTCTACATATATCTACAGAAAGAATTCCAGACTTTGTCTCAGCTAAATAAGTAAATAAATAAACAACTTTTTAGAAGAACTTTCAGATGGGTATTTGGAGGTCAGTGTTCCATTCCACCATACCGAGATTGATAGAGTTATTTATTAAAATATTTTATTATTTTTTAAAGTTTATTTTATGTGTGTGAGTGTATTGCCTGCATGTATGTAAGTGCACCCGTGCAATGCTGGCAGGGTCAGAAAAGCATGCTGGATCTCCTGGAACTGGGGTTATGGATGGTTGCTAGGCCACCATGTGTGTGTTAGGAATCAAGCACAGGTTCTCTGCAAGAAGGGCCAGTGCTCTTAATTGCTGAACCATCTCTCCAGTCCTGATTGCCTGTGTTCTTAACTTCAGTTCCCTGAGTTTTCCTAGTCATATCTCGAGTCTGAAAGGCTTGCCATTCTGAGTGGTGAGCATAAATTTCACTGCAAAGCAAGTGCCTATCCCTCTTGACTATGGTTGGGTTTCTGTTCTCTCACAGATGTTTTACAGAGTTTGCCCCTCCTACTCTTGAAGTGGCATGGCAGAAGGCACTGGACTACAACATCCTTCCAACAGGTGGAGTGCCAGACCTGCTATGCACATCCTCATTTCCTCATTTCCTCAGGAAGAGTGCACAAACCTAACCTAACCCTAAGCCTAGCCTGTAACCACAATCCTAACCCAAACATTAAAACTAACCCTAAATCTAATCTTTCCCCTAACCTTAATATTAACCTCTGACCGAAACCTAACCCTAAACCTACCACTGTACCTAACCTTAACCTTTGTCCTAAGCCTATTCATAACCCTAAGCCTAACCCTAGAAGTAATCCAAGCCATAACCCTAATAATAATCCTAACCATTAACCTAACCCTAACCATAATCATAATGTTAGCCCTAAACGTATCCCTAGCCCTAATGCTAACCCAAACCCTAACAGTAACCCTAACCCTAGTCATCACCCTACCATAATGCTAAACCTATCATTCAACCTAAACCTAGACCTAACACTAACCCTAACCCTAAACACAACCCTTGCAGTAACCCTAAACCTGAATCTAAATCTAGGCCTAACCATACTTCTATACCCTGCTTTAACTCTACCTCTAAGTTTAACCCTAACCCTAACTCTAACTCTAGCCAAGGCTTTTAAACTAACCATACTCATAGCCCTAAAACTAACCCTGATCCTAACAACTAACCTAGCCCTAACACTAAGTATAACCCTAGACATAATCCAAAACATAGCCCTAACCTTGACCTTAACCATAACCCTAAAATTATTTTATACTTTATATTTCTATAATATTTAGTATTTTCATATTGATTGATTATTGATCAATTGATTGATTGATTATGCTCTTACAGATAGAAACACATTTTCATGAGGGCAGGAGGCAGGAGGTGGGAGGCCTGGGTGGGCAGTTGTGTATCCTTTCCATTTGTTTAGGTCCTTTCCAGCTCCCATAGTTCAAGACCGACCCTGGGTCTTGATTCTTCCTCCTCCTCCTCCTCTTCCTCCTCCTCCTCCTCCTCCTCTCCTCCTCCTCCTTCTCCTTCCTCTTCCTCCTCTTCCTCCTCTTCTTCCTCCTCCTCCCCTCCCCCTCTTCTTCCTCCCCCTGCCCCTCCTCCTCTTCCCCTCCCCCTCCTTCTTCCCCTCCTCTCTCTGGGTCTTATGTAGCCCAGACATGCCTCAACCTTAATATGTAGCAAAAGCTAGACTTGAACTCCTGGTCCTCAACTTCCACCTCCCAAATGCTGGGATGGCAGTCAGGATGCCTGGCCTGCTTAAACTTTTAAGTTTAAAACTGTTGCCAGGCATGGTGGCTCACACCTTTGGTCCTAGCTCTCAGGAGGCAGAGGCAGGTGAATCTCTGTGAGATTGAGGCCAGCCTGGTCTACATAGTGAGTTCCAGGCCAGCTGGAACTGCAGGGAGACTGTGTCTCAAAAACAGAAAAACAAAACAACCCCACAAATGTTTGTGTCTGTGCATAGACAGGTGGAGGTGCCTGTGCAGTCCAGAAGTGGGCAGTGGATCCCCTGGAGCAGGAGATACAGGTGTTTATGAGCCTGGTTCATGAACCCCCAAAATTTAGTAAGTAAGCTATGTAACTTAGCAACTGCTACCTTTCCTATGTGCTCTGGAATGTGAACCCCACCGCCCTCGTTCACCCTACCCTTGAATGCACCAACATAATAGTCAAAACATTTTTTCACTCAAGGTTATAAAGTAAAAAGTTACCAAAATAAGAAAAAATCACTAACTATAAACTACCAGATGGCACCAGATATAAACATAGTTTGTGGTCAAGTTGACCATAACATTCCTGTAAACATTTTTGTCTGTTTTCTTTTCTAAAAATCCCTTTCATATTTTTCTTGGAGATAGAATTAACCAATCATATAATGTTGAGTAGTTAACTGCTGATGCTTGCTATTTTTTTTTTTTACTAGAAAATGATGTGTAAAAATCCCAGTTTGCAGCCCAGATTTCTTTGGAGCCTGGGCCCTGGGTCCTGGCTGGTTAATAAAGCTGTTTTCTTGTGACTCAGTTCTTGTCTTCTTGGTTCTTTGGCCTAATCCTGCAACAGGTCAACTGAAGTGTGTCCTGGCCTTTGCAAGCGCTGTACAGGCTCTTAACCACTAAACTATCTCTCCAGGCCCCCGCTTGAACTTTTAATAGGCATAAAACAAAGTCATTGTAAGACTGATGGCGTGATAAGAACAGGAAGTAGGAATTGGCTCAGCAGTTAGGGTAAAAAGCCCCCAAAGAAATGTAGCCAGTGTATTGGCTAAAAGTCAAAGTATTCTTGGTCCTGTCAGCAACATATTGTTCCAAGGCCTAAAATTGTCAAAAGTATTTGGGAGCTTGTATCTAATCCTTAAAAGATTTTAGGGTTACCTCTTCAGGGGGGTGAATGTTGGAAGGGAGGGAGTGGACATGGATTTGATCAAAACATCCATATAATGCAATGAAATTCTCAAGAATTTTTTTGCAAAAAAAAAAAGAAAGAAAATGCGGTTCATTTATATGATGGAGTTTTACACAGCAGCAAAGAAAGATGAAATTATGAAATTTGTAGGTAAATGGATGGAACTAGAAACTGTTATACTAAGTGAAGTAACACAGACTGAGGAAAACAAACAAACAATGTATGTTCTCCCTCATCTGTGGATCCTAGCACCAAATCCTGGTAAGTATGTATCCAGACATAACTACAGGAAGCAGGATAATAAAGGAACCAGGAAGGTAAAGGAAAAGAAAAAATTTGAAAGAGAAGAACAGTAGGAAATGTGTTAAAACGGGGGAGATAGGGTTATACAAAGAGTCTCGGGGATAAATGGAAAGGAGCTCAAGAGAGGTAGGACCATAGGAGGAGGGTATTATTAAGGGAGAAATGGGAAAAATGGGGGCACACTAAATGGGGAAACCATGATGGAATGATTAGACAATGTGAGAGTAAATAATGCCCAGCTGGTTTTAAGAAAACCAGAGGGAACTATATTAGTTGAACAACCTACTAAGAAATTACACGTACAACCAGTTCAAGGAGTATAATATATGTCTAGGAAAGGTTTATCTGAGAATGTTTGGTCTTTTCCCAAGGTTTATCTACATAACACATGGTAATTAAAAGTACCAGACTGGTGGAACTAACCTTCTTGGATGTCTAACGACCATACTTTGAGGCCTACATAACACATGGTAATTAAAAGTACCAGACTGGTGGAACTAACCTTCTTGGATGTCTAATGACCATACTTTGGGACCTATACTAATTTAGTCAGAGGGACATGAAGGATAGTTTCTGCTCCTTACCCTCCTAGGTCGATTAAGTTCTAGGGACTATGTGCATCTCTCAAAATGTCCTGTAACTGTGGTGAGTCATCTGCCCTCTTGATCAAGAAGGCCATGGAGACACAAGCAAATGGACTTGAACCAGTGTCCAGTATACAAAGAGGAGGGTCAAGACAGAGGAAACATTTCCTCCATGCCTCCAAGTGAAGCCAGCCACAGTCAAGCACGACCTTTGACTTATCTTCACATAGATGGAACTGGTAAAAGAAAGGAACCGGGGGCTTCCCCAAAGCCCATGTGACCCCCGAGGAACAGATCCTCAAACGATCTTAAGAGTAAAAATAAATTGGTTTATCTGAGACAACTGTATGATCTTAAACACCCAAAAGGAAAGTATAAACAAAGATTAAAGGGATCAATATAATTAAGAGTCCATATGTGTAGCTAAAAGCTACATAACAAGAAACAATGCCAGACAGGAGATACCTTCCTTTGAGTTGTTTCCCAGGGTGCCCCAAGAGACTCCCAGACAGTAACCCAAAATAGAACTGGGAAAATAAACATGAGACCCCTGTCTTATTTAAAATAACATTTAAAACTGATTGCTGCTAGATGAGGAAGAGCTGATCTTCCTAAAACAAGGAACTCTAGATAGGCTGATTAGATTCAGCAGATGAACAACAGCTGGGGAATGGCTAGGGCACCGACAACACAGTGGACATTAACAGGGATTACAGAGTATATGGGCTCCAGTGGGAGGGGGAGTCTATGGGAGGGTGCCCTTTTGTATGTTGGTATATAGATGAATAAGATTGTTTGGGATGTTATATATGAAGTACACAGAAAAATCAACAAATACAAAAAAAGAGTTATATTTGAGAAAGAAGTATAAAAATTTGTTTCATGTTAATTAGCAGAGGTGAAACATATTACCATTGAAATCTACCTGATGATTTTATATCTATGCTCAGTTGCCAAGGATCTCAGAAAGTAACCGACTGTGACTAGTAATAATCAGATACATAGAGATTAGAGACAAATGTGCAAACATCTAAGTGTTAGCAGCATTAAAAATAAGTTTTTCTTTATGAAACATATTTTAAAATGAAATGGAGATATATTTTAAAGGTTAAAACTTCATGCAACTTTATGACTTATAGGTTTATACTGAGTTCAATAGTGTATAACTGTATTAATTCAACTGTGAACCTGAAAATTTACAGCCAATTTTGAAAGAGATGCATCTTTGCTTAGGAAATGTTTATTGAATATGTTAATGCTGTGATGAAATACTTCTAATCATGTAATTATTAAACAAATAAAGAAAAATTTTTAAAAAGAACGCAGGTTGATCAGGGGCCAGGGGAGCAAGCCAGTAAGCAGTGTTCCTCTATGACCTATTCTGCATCTCTACATCCAGGTTCCTGTCTGAATTCCTACCTTAGGCTTCCTGATGAACTGTGACCCAGAAGAACTAAGATAAAATAAACCCTTTTCTCCCCAATTTGTTATTAGTTAAAATATTTTGTCACAGAAATGGAAAATAACGTAGAACAAAATTGGTACCAGAGAGTGGCATTGCTTTGACAGTCCTGACCTTGCTGTTTTTAGGAGGACTGTGCAAGCACTCAGAACTTCAATGCTGGAAAATCCATTCAGTGCATAAAAATTGCTGCTGTGGAACTTGGAACAGTTATGCTGAAAGAGTTGTGAACAATGGAGGCCTGGCTAGTAAAGCTTCAAGGGGAAGCAGTGACTATAAGGGATGTTTGTGTGATCTCTTGAATTGAGAACCTTTGGTTCATGTTCAACTGGGCCTGAAGAATCTGCTGTGATTAAGAGGCTAAAGTTAAACCTTTTCTTTATGGGGACAATTGATGCTGGTTAGCTGGAGCTGAAAAATCAGCTGTAATTAAAAAGAGACCAGCATCACTTTGGAAAAGTCTTCTGGAAAGTATTTCTTCAGGGTCACCACAGGAGCTGTGATCCAGAAGGGGTATGAGACTCCATCTCAAACTGGAAGCAGGACTTGGCAATATGTAACAGTCTCTTGGATGGTTCTCGTGTTGAAAGCATGAAGGGACCACAGAGAGCAGGTGAGACTTGACACCCTAAAGTTTCTACTGTCTCATATTGTGATATTAATGTTAACATCATCTTTTTGGGACAAGAAATCAATAGGTTGTGGTATAATAGTGATGTATTTGTGTGTCAAGTTGACAAGGGGTCAGTTGTGCTGGATAGCTTTAGTTGTCTACTTGACACGCCCAGGAAGAACCTCAATTGGGGAACTGTTTCTTTTAGTTTGTCCCTGTGTGCATGTCCATGCAGCATTTTCTTAATTGTTGAGCGATGTGGGAAGACACATCCTGCTGCGGGAGGTGCCACCCTAGGCGGGTGGTCCTGTGTTACACAGGAAAGTAAGCCGAGCACAGCACAAGCCAGAGGAGCAAGTCAGTAAGCAGTGTTCCTCCATGGTCTGTGCTTCGGCTCCTGCCTTCCAGTTCCAGCTCTGAGATCCTACCCTGACTTTGCTCAGTGATGAACTGTGACCTGGGAGATGTAAGATAAAAACTCTTTCCTCCCCAAGTTGGTTTTGGTGTTTTTAAAAAATATTTTGTTTATTATTTTCATTTCATTTTGTATGATTATATTGCCTGCATGTATGTAAGTGTATCTGTGTTGTGAAGAGAGTATCAGATTCCCCTGAGACTGGAGTTATGGGTGATTGTTAGCCACTGTGTGGATGCTGGAACTTGAACCTAGGTCCTCTGCAAGAACAGCCAATGCCTTTA
>NW_008345453.1:8846-16531 GCF_000622305.1 Nannospalax galili
CCATGCCCACCTTATTATAGGTATATATTTTAAGTTTACCACTGAAATAATTTTATACACCATATTTTATCTCATGTGCCACTTCTGAGTGCCTATAGTAGATGATTCAGTATATTCAGTTTTTCTCTTTTAAAAATATTATCATTATTTAACTTTATCCTCAAGGTTCCCTGTATAACCCTGCCTCCCCCTTTCCATTTAAATAACCCCAATTTTATCCATGCCACACTTAGTAACATCTGTTTCCTACTGTTCTCCTCTGTCAGGTTCTTTATTTTCCTTTACCTCCCTGGTTACTTTACAATATCCTGGTTCTTGTAGTTATGGTTGGATACATACATACTTGTATGTATTTGGTGCTAGGATCCACATATGATGGAGAATATACGTCATTTGTTTCTCTGAGTCTGTATTACCTCACTTAGTGTAACAGTTTCTAGTTCCATCCATTTACCTGCAAAATTAATGATTTCATCTTTCCTTACTGCTGAGTAGAACTCCATTGTGTAAATATACCACATTTTCATTATCCACTTCTTAGTTAAGGAAAAGTTAGGTTACTTCCATCTCTTGGATATTGTGAAAAAAGCAGCAACTAACATGGATGTACAAGTGTCTCTGTAATAAGATGAGATCTTTGGGTATATGGCAAAGAGTGGTATAACTGGATCAAATGGTAGGTTCAGTTTTAGTATTGTAAGGGATCTTCTCATGGTTTCCATAAGAGTTGAACAAGTTTGCAATCCTACCAGCAGTGGATGAATCTTCCCCTTTCCCCACACCCTTGCCAACATTTGGTATCATTTGCTCTCTTGATCATAGCCTGTCTGACTGAGGTAAGATGAAATTTTAAAGTGTCTTTAATTTGCATTTTGCTAATTACTAATGATGTTGAACACCTTTTAAGAGGTTCTTAGCCATCTTTATTTCTTTTCAGAATTCTCTGTTTAGCTCCTTAGCCAAGTTTTTTGAGTTCTTTATATATTCTGCATGAAAAACCTTTCAGAAGTGTCACTGATGAAGACTTTCTCACACTCTGTGGGTTTTCTCTTCATTTCCTTGGTTACTTCTTTTGATGAATAAAAGCCCTTTAGTTTAAAGAGGTCCCATTTCTTGATTCTTGACCTTATTTCCCGAGCAATTGATGTTCGGTTGTGAAAAATCCTTTCTTACACCTATATCTACTGGGGTATTATCATTTTCTTCTAACAGTTTCAGTGTTTCAGGCTTCACATTGAGGTATTTAATTCATTTGGAGTTGGCTTTTCTGCAAGGGTGAAAGATAGGGGTTTAGTTTCATTCTTCTACAGATGGAGCACCAGTTTTACCAGCACCATTTGCTGAAAATGCTGCCTTTCCTCCAGTGAATGTTCTTGACCCCTTTGTCAAATATCAGGTGACTAAAATTGCATGTAGTCATATTTGGGTCTTCAGTTTTGTTCCATTGATCTACCGGTCTATTTTTGTCCCAATACAATGTTGTTTTTATGACAATAGCTCTGTAATACAGTTTAAAATCTGTTATAGTAATCCCCCAGCATTATTCTTAGAGCTCAGGTTTACTTTGGCTATTCAAGGTCTTTTTTGCTTCCATATGAATCTTAGGATGATTTTTTTCCAATTCTGTGAAGAATGACATGGGGATTTTGATTGGCATTGCATTGAATCTGTAAATGGTATTTGGTAGGATGGTCATTTTCCACAATATTAATTATTCTAATCCATGAGGATGGGAGGTCTTTCCATCTTCTGGAGTCTTCCTCAATCTCTTTCTTTAAAGATTTAAAGTTTTGATTGTAGAGGCCTTTAATGGCTTTTGTCAGGTTTATTCTGAGATTTTTTTTGAGGCTATTGTGAAAAGTAGTGTTTCCATGCACTCTTCCTCTGATTCCTTGCTATTGGCGTCTAGTAAAGCTACAGACTTTTCTAGATTAATTTTGTAACCTGCCACTTTACTGAAAGTGTTATTCATTTCTAGGAGTTTTCTGGTGGAATTTTTGGCATCTCATATAATATCATATTGTCTGAAAAAAAGTGATAATTTGATCTCTTCTTATCCATTTATTACTCCTTTAATTTCCTTCTCTTGTCTTACTGGTCTTGCAAGAGTTTCAAGCACTATGTTAAAAAAGAGTGGGGATAGTGATCAACCTTGTTTGGTTTCTGATTTTAATAGGAATGCGTCCAGGTTTTTGTCTATGGCTTTAATTATGTTGAAGTATATTCTCTCCAGTCCAATTCCCTCTAGGACTGTTCTCTCCATCTATTGAGATAACCATGTGGTTTGTGTCCATTTATATGATTTATGACATTTATTGACTTATGTATATTGATCCATCCCTGCATCTCTGGAAAATAAAGCTGACAGTGATGGTAGATGATCTTTTTGATGTATTTGTGTATATGGTTTGCAAGTAGTTTGTTGGGGATTTTTGCATTTATGTTCATTAAGGATATGGGCCTGTAGTTTTCTTTTTGGTTGTATCTTTACCGAGTTTTGGTATTAGAGTAATTCTGGCTTCATAGAAGGAATTTGGAAATTCTCCCTCTATTTCTATTTTTTGAACAAATTAAGTAGTACTGGATATAGATCTTCTTTAAATATCTGGTAGAATTCTGCTGTAAATCCATCTGGTCCTGGGCTTTATTAGTTGGGAGGTTTTGTATTTCAATTTCCTTATGTGTTATGAGTCTGTTTAAACTGCTGATTTCTTCTTGGTTTGGTTTTGGTGATTTTCATGCTTTTAGATACCTGTCCATTTCTTTTATGGTTTCAAATTTAGTATTGTATATGTTTCTAAAGTATTCCCTTATAATATTTTGGATCTTTTTGGTGTCTGTTGTGATGTTTCCCCTTCTGTGATTTTGTTGATTTGAAGAAGCTGTTTCTTTCTTTTGGTTAACTGGGATAAAGGTCTGGCAGTCTTGTTTATCTTTTCAAAGAGCAGATTTTGGATTCATTGATTCTTTGTAGTGTTTTATCTTGTTTCAATTTCATTTACTGTTGCTCTGATTTTTGTTCTTATTTCCTGTCTGCTGGGTGGGGATTTTATTTGTTGCTTTTCAAGTGTCTTGAGTTGCAATATTAGTCATTTATTTGTGTTCTTTCTGATTTTTTTAATGCAGGCACTTAGAGCTATAAACTTCTCTGTAAAGACTGCTTTTAGCTTGTCCTAGAGGCTTTGTTATGTTATATTGTATTTTTCAATTAGTTCAAGGAATACTTTTATTTCTTTCTTAATTCCTCCTTTGACCCATTCATCATTCAGGAGTGTGTTGTTTAATCTCCATTTGTTCATGTAGGTACTAGGGTTTCTTCTGGTGTTGATTTTAAGCTTTATTGCATTGTGGTCTGATAGAATGCATGGAATTATTTAAATCTTTTTGTGTTTGTTGAGGCTTGTTTTTGCCAATGTATGTGGTAGATTTTGGAGAAAGTTCCATGGGACACTGAAAGGAAAGTATATTCTTTGGTGCTTGGGTGGAGTATTCTGTAGATATCTATTAGGTCCCTTTGATGTATGGTATTGTGTAATTCAAATGTCTCTCTTTTAATTCTCTGTCCTGTTGACCTATCTAATGGGGACAATGGCATATTAAAGTCTCCCACTATCAATGAGTTGGGATTAATCTGGGTCTTAATGTCCCCTAGTATTGTTTTTATGAAGTTGGGTGCCCCAGAGTTTGGTGAATATATATTCATGATTGTGATATCTTCTTGGTCAAATGTTCCTTTGATCAGAATGAAATGTCCCACTTTATCTCATCTGATTAGTCTTAGTTTGAAGTCTATTTTGTCAGATATTAGAATGACAACTCCTGCTTTTTGCTTAACACCATTGCTTGGAATATTTTTTTTCCATCCTTTCGACCTTAAGGTAGTACCTGTCCTTGAAAGTTAGATATGTTTCTTGCAGACAACAAAAAGATGGGTTTTATTTCTTTATCCATTCAACTAGTATGTGTCTTTTTACTGGTGATTTCAGTCCATTGATATTTAAAGTTACTAATGAAAGGTGTATTGAGTCCTCTTGTTTAGATTTTTCTTTGTGTTCTTGTTGTAACTGTACATTTCCACTGTTATACCTTCATTAAGTTTCTTTCTGTTACCCCTTGGGTAGGGGTTACTTTCTTCAGCTCTTTGTATTGCTTCAAGAACTCACTCTGAAGGGCTGGTTTTGTGAGCATGAATTCTTTCAAGCTATTTAGGTCATGAAAGACTTTTCTTTCCTTTTCAACTATAATATATATTTTTGGCTAGGTAAAATAATCTGGGTTGGCATCTGTGGTCATTTATAACTGAGACTACTTTAGTCCAGGCTCTTCTGGCTTTCATACTTTGAACTGAAAAGTCAGCTGTAATTCTGATAGGTTTTCCTTTATATGTGAGCTCTTTGTATTGCTTCAAGAACTCACTCTGAAGGGCTGGTTTTGTGAGCATGAATTCTTTCAGGCTATTTAGGTCATGAAAGACTTTTCTTTCCTCTTCAACTATAATATACATTTTTGGCTAGGTAAAATAATCTGGGTTGGCATCTGTGGTCATTTAGAACTGAGACTACTTTGGTCCAGGCTCTTCTGGCTTTCATACTTTGAACTGAAAAGTCAACTGTAATTCTGATAGGTTTTCCTTTATATGTGACTTGTTGTTTTTCTATTTTAGCTTTCAGTATTCACTCTTTTTTTTTCTGTATGTTTACTGTTTCTACTATGATGGGCCATGGAAAGTTTCTGTTTTGGTCCTGTCTATTTGGCATTCTATATGCTTCTTGTCTTTGTATCTGCATGCCTTTCTTTGGGGGAATTTTCTTCTACAGTCCTGTAAAAACTGGTCCATACTATTATATTGAGATACTTCTCCTTCCTCTATGCCTATGATGCATGTTTCATCTTTTTATAAGGTGTCACTGTTTTTCTATTTTAGCTTTCAGTATTCACTCTTTTTTTTCTGTATGTTTACTGTTTCTACTATGATGGGCCATGGAAAGTCTCTGTTTTGGTCCTGTCTATTTGGCATTCTATATGCTTCTTGTCTTTGCATCTACATGCCTTTCTTTGGGGAAATTTTCTTCTACAGTCCTGTAAAAACTGGTCCATACTATTATACTGAGATACTTCTCCTTCCTCTATGCCTATGATGCATGTTTCATCTTTTTATGGTGTCACACAATTCCTGCATATTTCATTCCTGTTTTTTTCTTAAAATTTTCATAATCTTTGGATGTATAATTGTTCATTGAATTCCAAGACCTGAGTTATCTCTAGGGGGTTCTCAATGTACTCCTCTACAGGATCGTTGGTACTTGGTAGGGTATATCATTTTGGTTTTTCATGATTTGAGCCTGAGTATTCTTCAATATTTCTAACTCTTTTATGAATTTATTCAGAAGTTTATTCCTATCTTCTTTCAGTTCTTTGATTTCTTTGTGTTTTCTGTAATTTCACTGAATTCTTTTAACATGTGTATAATTGTTCATTGAATTCCAAGACCTGAGTTATCTCAAGGGGGTTCTCAATGTACTCTACAGGATCGTTGGTACTTGGTAGGGTATATCATTTTGGTTTTTCATGGTAACTCCAGTTCCAGGGGATTTGACAGCCTCTGCTGTCCTCCGTAGGCATTTCATGACATGGGTGCACTTATCTACATGCAGACAATACACACATAAAAATAATAAATAAAATATTTAAAAAATTTCTAAGGTCATAGTTTAGCCAACTAGTTTAAGGAATAAAGTATTTTTGTAGTTAAGGTTTATCTGAGAATATTTGGTTTTTGCCCAAGCTTTATCTACACAACACATGGTAATTAAAAGTAACAGACTGGTGGAAATAACCTTCTTGGATGTTTAGCAGCCATACTTTGAGGCCTACACTAATCTGGTCAGAGGGCCTTAAAGGACAGTTTTGCTCCTTGCCCTCCAAGATCTACTAAGTTTTGGGGACTATGGCGCATCTCCCAAAATGTCCTATAACTGTGGTGAGTCACCTGTCCTTGTGTTCAGGGAGGCCATGGAGACCCCACCAGATAGACTTGAACCAGTGTCCAGTCTACAAAGAGGAGGATGAACTCAGAGGAATCATTTCCTCCATGCTTCCAAGTGAAACCAGCCATGGTTGAGCAGGACCTTTTAATTATCTTCACATATATGGAACTGTTAAAAGAAAGGAGCCAGGATCTGCTCCCAAGCCCATGTTACCCCTGAGAAACAGATCCTCAAAACTTGAGTAAAAATAAATTTACTTTGTCTGGTCGAGCAGGACCTTTTAATTATCTTCACATACATGGAACTGTTAAAAGAAAGGAGCCAGGATCTGCTCCCAAGCCCATGTGACCCCTGAGAAACAGATCCTCAAAACTTGAGTAAAAATAAATTTACTTTGTCCAAGTTTATCATCTTAAACACCCAAAAGGAAAGTATAACTAAAGATTTAATTGATCAGTATATTTCCTTAAGAATCTATGTGTATAGCTAAAGACTACATAACAAGAAACAGTGCCAGACTGGAGATACTTTCCTTTAAGTTATTGCCCAGGGTGGTCGAAGAGACTCCCAACGTTACTCAGGCGATTGTCATGGCCCTGGATGGCCTCCCAGAATTTGAAGGTAAGGGCCAATTGCCAAAGAGAGAACATACATCAGAAACAGGATTTGAAGAAATAGAGCTGCAACTGGACTGGAAGCCACTTCCCCTGAAGGCGAGCTCTCGGCCCTGGATGGCCTCCCAGAATTTGAAGGTAAGAGCCAATTGCCAAAGAGAGAACATACATCAGAAACAGGATTTGGAGAAATAGAGCTGCAACTGGACTGGAAGCCACTTCCCCTGAAGGCGAGCTCTCATATCTTTGGAGAACACTATGAAAGTGCCAAGGGAAAACATTAATGGATGAGCCAGCACCAGATTCAAGACCAAATAACCATATCAAGGGCCACCACAGCATACTCCATCAGCGCAGTATAGTCACTTTTTTTCATGGGGGTAACTAACAACTACCTAATTTGACTAAAAACCAACTCACAGGGAGGAAACTCAAGTGTATACTTTAAGATGCAGTATAGTCACTTTTTTTTCATGGGGGTAACAACTACCTAATTTGACTAAAAACCAACTCACAGGGAGGAAACTCAAGTGTATACTTTAAGATAGCCTACCGGAAGGTGCCATTTGGAACACGGGTATAAAGGTGAATAAGATTGTTTGGGATGTTCTGTATGAAACACACACACACAGACACACACACATCAATAAAAAAATATAACCATAGGGCTTGAGAGATGGCTTAACAGTTAAGAGCACTGACTGCTCTTGCAGAGGATCTAGGTTCAGTTCTAGCACCCAGGTTGCAGTCACATACATCCAGACAGTACACTCAAACACATAAAACTTTTTAAAATTAGCATTATATTAATCATTTGAATATTTTTTTTGAAGCTCTCATCTGACCTCCACGGCATTGCACGACAAGGTTGCAGTCACATACATGCAGACAGTACACTCATACACATAAAACTTTTTAAAATTAGCATTATATTAATCATTTGAATATTTTTTTGTGAGCAACCAATGTATCTTTTCACAATATAGTAGATTTTGTTTTCATGTGCTTAATATTTTTGGGTTCAATTTATTTTCATTGTTATTAAATTAAAAATTATTTCATATAGTATATGTTGATTTTATTT
>NW_008345453.1:16554-19522 GCF_000622305.1 Nannospalax galili
TGCAGACATTTACTGAATCTTGGTCAACTTATGAAAGTTTTCCATCCATGAAAGAGGAACTTTCTCCCTCCCCCTGATGCTAGTCGTGGTCAATACTTCCTCAAGTATCATTGGTGTTTCTTACCAACTTCTCCATGTCTATGCTGGGAGGTTGCTTGTCTTGAACTTGTGTGGGGCTTGTACATGCTGTACAATGCTGTGATTTCATGAGTTACTTCCCAATTATCTATAAATCTCTATTTCCTTGTGTTATTCCACTATCTGTGACTCTTAAAATATTTCTGTTTGCTATTCTGCAATGATCTCTGTGGCTTCGAAGGCAGAATTTTGATATAGGTATCTACTTGGCGATAGGTACTATGCAGTCTTATTATCTGCACATTAGTCAGTTATGGATCTTTGTATGATTCACCATGTGCTGCATTCAGAAGCTTCATTACTGACAAATGAAAGATGTATTAGTCTACTTGTATAACACTAAGTCGTTTGGAGGAAATTTAATACTATATATATTTAGCAGAATAATAGTATTAGGCCCTCTCCTATGACACCTAAGCCTCATATCCATGTCTAATATGGGCTTTACCTTAAGGCCAATCAGAAAGTGTTTGTTAACTCCTAAAATATTTGTGTCACTGTTGCACATACCTTGCCAGATCAGTTTTGTTGTAGCTCACAGGATTCACAGCTGGGTAACGCTGATGATCGATTTTCTCTATGGTAGAATACAAAGTACCTTCCAGCACCATGAAGACTAGTAAGTATAGATGAATCTTTGAAGTCAGTACCAGCTTGATTTCTCCTTTTTTCTTCTATAGCTCACGGGTGTAGTGTCTTCAGTAGCTGCATCTTGTCATCAAATTCTGGTGGTAAGGGAGGATTAGGTATCTAGAATGTACAATGAAATCAAAATACTAAACATCAAAAAATACACAACTCATTGAATATGTGGCAACGAGCCAGACAGGCAGTTCTCCAAGGACAGAACAGAAATGGCTAAGACCTTCTTTTAAAATGCTGTGCATCACTAGTCATAAAGGAAATGTAATTTAAACCACTTTGTGATTTATTAATCCATTCATCATGCCTAACATACAAAACCCAAACAAGCTGGGTGTGGTGGCACACACCCTTAATCCCAGAATGGAGAGTGGGAACTGTGGACAAATTCCACCCCTTGGTCAGGAGCTACTGGTAAATGATAGGTGCTGGGTCAGTGTTCTTCAAGGGTGTGGCCCCAGGTATGTTACCTTCTCTCTATGGGTGGACCCATATTCAAGTGCTTATGTTCAGTTCAGTTCAAATTTTATATTTGGGTAAAAAATAAACAAAAAAACAAAAATCTGAGAAGAAAATATTGGGTAGGTCATGAAGGATTAGTGGCTTCTAGGATCGCAGGGCAATTTGATAAAAATACATTCTTTGAAATTTTCATAGAACTAATAAAATATGTGGGAAAAATAAAAAAGTGCATCACATGCCATTATTAGTCCTCCTCTATTTAAATGCACACAAATATAATATACAAATTAAAACACAAATATTGATACATGGGTAATACCTGACTTTGTATGTAGCTGTATTTTTTATTTCTTTGTTTTCCAGATATAGTGTTAAGTAAATTTAAAAAAAAAGTGAGATATCGGTAATGAACCCATCTGCACATGGGCTGTCATTCCTTGGAGTTATTGAAATACTGCTTCAATTTCGTGCTTTTGCATTTAATATTGACAGGTCAAATATCTTTAGGAATTCATGCATTTCTTCTAGATCCATTTCTTTTTGCTATTTATACATCAGTTATTTTTTTAATGACAAATTTTAGCTCATTAAAGTTTCTTTTGATAACTTCTCACCTGTATTTTTATTAATTTGTTTTACTAGCACTCTTTCGGTTCCCTTGTCCAGTATTTGGTCAGATTTTTCCAATGGATAGTGTGATGAATTTCACACTATTATATTCTGTGTTTTGATTTTTTTCTTTCCTCTTGGTTATTTCTCACTATCTAATGCACAGTGTTTATCTTCATTCAGGAGAAAGTTGAATTCCATTTCTATGTTATTTTTTTTTCAAGCCTGTGTTTGAGGTCATGATTTTTATCAATAATGATTTTTTCTTCAAAGAAGAAATTTGTAGGAATTTGAAAATTCCCATCTTGGGTAGAACAATGACCCAAAATTCATTCAAATGAAATTTGCTCAGTAAATAATATTTCCACAGACTTTCATTTCTTTTCTAGTTTATTTGTAGTTTTCTTCTACTGTTAACTTAAAAATACATGATAGTATTTTTTGTGTGTGTGAAATAGCTGAATTCATTTAACAGGCCAGAAATTGCACCTCTCTGAGCCAATTTAGAGAATGCTGCACGAAGTGGGAAGGGATGGGAGCTTTTAATGCTTAAGTCCCAAGGGTAAAGTCCTTGATGAAATTTACTCAAAGACAAGCAGTCACGTTTGGTCTTGTAAGTGGGCAAGCAAGCACTTCAATCGATCTTTAAAAACACTTGTTTTAGATGATGCTGTCTTTGCAACCCGTAATGTGATCATTTCTAGAATAATATGAAAAATTTTCATTCTTACTTCGTCCTAGTAACAGTCATTGAAATTCTGTTTATTTATGAAATAATTCTGATCCTGAAGGTTTTGTCTCCCAAATTTTGGGAAAATCTACTATAGTTTAAGGTGGTGGACTAGCGTTGCTAAACTGTTATTATATCAGAATCATTTTTAAGATTTTTTTTTCCTAACTGGTTTTTGTATTATAAAATTAGGAATCATAACATTATGTGCAAAAAAATTTACAATTGTTCTCTATAAAATTTTCTTTCTACTAATATGTACTGATCATTTTATTTCTTCAAACTACATTTGTATGCAGTCTGTTTTATGATCTATAGGAATTGATATTCCACCTTGTTTATACATTCTTTTAGCTGTTCATTTGTTTTCCATAATTAATTCTAGGT
>NW_008345453.1:20685-27323 GCF_000622305.1 Nannospalax galili
ATGAATATGTGATTATCTCAGCCTTATTCTCCATATTGAAATGTTTTCTTCTCTTTTGCTTTGCCTGGATAACTCAAGTCTTAGAAGACATAAGAGGGTGTATAACATAGAGAAACCTTGAAAATGTGAAGAATGTGACAGGTCTAATATCCATGTCTCAAATCTTAGAAACCATAAACATAGTCATATTGGAGAGAAGCTCTACAGATGTGAAGACTGTGACAAGTCCTTTATTTGGATATCAAGTTTCAAATTACATCAGAGAGGTCATACTACAGATTTGAAGAATGTATCAAGTCCTTTAGTCAAATGTCAAATCTTAGAGAACATCAGCAAATTCATACTGGAGAGAAACCCTACAAATGTAAAGAATGTGTCAAGTCCTTTAGTAAAATATCATATCTGAGAGTACATCCATGAATACAAACTGGAAAGAAATCCTACAGATATGAAGACTGTGGCAAGTCCTTTAGACATATGTTAGATCTTAGAGTACATCAGTGAATACATACTGGAGAGAAACCCTACAGATGTGAAGCATGTGACAAGTCCTTTAGTCAGATTTAATGTTTCATCAAAGAATTCGTACTGGAAAGTCACCATTCCAATAAGAAGAATGTGAAAAACTGACAGTTCAGCACACCCAAGACTACAGAGAATTCACACTGGAGAGAAATCTCACACATGAAAAGGGTTTAAGAAGTCATGTATTTCAACTTAGAAAATATCAAAGACTTTCCAATAAAGGGAGACACTGCAAATAAATGGAAAGTGGCAGTTCCTTTAATAATATGTCAAATGATGGAAGCTATCAAAAACTCATACAAAAGAGATAGTTTACAATTGCACAGAATGTGGTACATTATTTACCCTTGGCTCAATCCTTAGAAAACAAAGCAGAATCCGTACTTAAGGGATATATGTAAAACTATGAAAAATGCATAAATGCTTATATTTATATATTACAAAACTTTAGAGTGTACCAAAGGAAAAACAAGCACAAAATTGCAAAATCTCTATTAAAATTTACTTTTAACTCATAAGTGTTAGAAACTAGAAATATAATTACTGTGAGAATGCCTTTACTTTCCCATCCAATCATGTTGAATACTACAGAATCTTTATTGTAGAGAAAACCTACAGATAAACAAAACATGTTAGCCACCATTTACAAACGGCTCCTTTCTTAGAAAACATCAGAGATTTATGAGTGAACAGGAACCTCACAACATTCAAAGATTAATACGTCATTATTTACTGTCTAAGAATACACTGTGTGAATAAAGCAATGTGCTGATATTCAGCTTTAGTGTCAACTTGACACACCTGGAGTAGGGAGCCTCAATTGGGGAATTTCCTCCATTTGACTGGCCTGTGGCCAATAATTTTCTTGATTGTTGCATGATGTGGGAGGGCCCAGCCCACTGTGGGTGGAGCAATTCCTGGGCAGATGATCCTGCATTGTATAAGAAAGCAGTGTGGGCAGGGGCCGGGGGAGGAAGCTAGCAAGCAGCATTCCTTCATGGCCAGTGCTACAGCCTCTTCCTCCAGGTTCCTGCCCTGAGTTCCTACCTTGACTTCCCTGATTAACCCTAGGAGATCTAAGCTAAAAAACCCTTTCATCCTGACTTTGGTATGGGTCAGAGTGTTTTGTCTCAGCAATGGAGAAACAAACTGGAACGAGAACCTAAGTATCACTGAGTTGCCACATATTCTCTAAATATCGTGTGTAAATGTGAATTACATACATTCAACTTGGAAAAATCATAAAGTGTATGAAGTCATTGTATCTTAATTTGCATATGAAGGGGGAAAAGATTTAGGCAAATATCTTTTTAATGGTGCAAATTTCATAGTAAAAAAGCCAGGACACAGTACAGTCCCTAAAATATGACAAGCTA
This sequence comes from Nannospalax galili, assembly GCF_000622305.1. Classification (NCBI taxonomy): domain Eukaryota; kingdom Metazoa; phylum Chordata; class Mammalia; order Rodentia; family Spalacidae; genus Nannospalax; species Nannospalax galili. The sequence continues at coordinate 22,587 of NW_008345453.1, forward strand.
GAATATTTTTTAAAAGTTTAAACAATTTATGTCAATTATTTCTATATTTTCACCAAATGGTATATGATATTTTGATAGACATAACTGTTTTATTTAGAAACGTGTGTTGAAAAGGTTGGTACCACAGGTTAGTTTGACCTTCAACTAAATTCATATTGTCACTAAGCACGGTGACTCATACCTATAATCCCAGCACTCAGAGGCAGAGGCAGGCAGATCTCTGTGAGTTCAATGCCAGGCTGGTGTACCTTGTGACTTTGAGATCACCTGGGGCTACAGGGAGATGCTGTCTCAAAAAATGATCCCCCCAAATTCATATTTTCTAATTTATAAAGGATATTATGAAAATTTATAGCAATTGTTGACTCACAGTTGAAGGGACGTATTCTTGGTCAATGCATTAGCAATGCTTCATTAGTGCCAATTGTTCCATGAATAATTCATGGACAAGGAAAATTCGTCAGAGTAGGTGTACTTCTTTTTGATGAGTGATAATGCATTTTAGAGTGATGTATGTTTGGCATATTTCTACCATAGGAAAAGGGGAATCCTGAGTATTCAAAAGCAATCATTTCCAATGACTCACAGGTGAGAATAAACTGCAAAGTATATCAATTTAGTCCTAAAAAGACACAATAGAAAGAATGGTTAGATGTTTCCAATATTACTTAATGTAGTAACAACCATATGAGGAAAATTAAAACTTATCTCCCTAGATTTGTGATTTTAACAGTTTACTATCCTATTACATTTTAGCCTAGTCTTTGAAAATTGCAGATAATGATAAAATTGAAGACACTGTTGCCTTTAGTCCCAGTACTCAGAAGGCAGAGGTAGGTGGATCTCTGTGAGTTCAAGGACAGCTGGGTCTATATAGCGAGTTCCAGGCCAGCTGGGATTACAGGGAGACCCTGTCTCAAAAAAAAAAAAAAAAAAGAAAAAAAGAAAAAATTGAAGACATTTTATTCCAAGTCAGAATATTAATGATGGAAAGAAAAATAAGATATTATTACGAATTATTATTTACACAAAAATATGAATACACAAAAATGCACATTGATATATGTGTAGATAGAATCATATCTACAGGAAACGTAGTTGTGTTCCAAGTACTGCTGCTTTTTGAAGACTATACACTATTTGTTAGTTTAAAATGGAAATAAATTCAATCTGTCTTGCTTTCTAAGGATTATGTGATAATTTGTTTCAACGTTGCTGCATGAGAACTGATGAACCCATAGTAAATTATCAAGGCATTATTAATATTAGTTGCACTCTGAATGAATAATGTCTGATGCAAAATTCTTAATCTATATCAAAAGGTTGATTTGCTTTATTTATTGAGTGTACTAAGAATGAATTTCAGTGTAAAGTATCAGTGCTGGGTGTCAGTCCCCTGCTAATTCAAAACAGCCAATCCTGAATTTTTGAAATTAATTATATTTTGATTAATAAGATGATTACGTGGAAGTCCAGTGACTTGCTAACTTTTGGTTAAACTAAAATTTTAAATATTTTGTAGGTATTGTTAAATGATAATAAAATTTTTCTGTAAAGCTAAATAGATAAGTGAAAATAATCATTAAAATATTATAAGTGTTCTGGGCCTGATCCTGCCTGCACCTCCCTCTGCTTCACTGGGCTGCATGGCCTGCCAACATCTTTCCTGGTTTCAGGGGCTGACCTATTGGCCTGGGGCCACCACTACTTCCTGATCCCTTGCATCCAGATGGACCCAGTTCTTTCTCAAGTTCCCCTGGAGCACTCTGGGTCTGGTCCCTCCCTCACCTCCCTCTGCTTCCTGGGCCCTGCACAACCCACCAGCCTCTCTCCTTGGTAAGTCAATTGTGCCCTTCGGTGCCTTGACTCCCTCAGTCTCATTCACCCACCCATCTTCCCCACCCATCTCTCCTCATAGCCTGGGTGCTGTCCCATTCCTTGTCTTGGTACCCCAGACACTGGGGGAACCAGCACTGCTTCCTGACCCTTTGCATCCAGACAAACCCAGTTCCTTCTCATGGTCCCCAGGAGCCCTCTGGGCCTGGTCCCGGCCTCACCTCCCTCTGTTTCCCTGGGCTGCAAAACCCGCCAGCCTCTTTCCTGGACACCTAAGCTGACCTCTAGGCTTCCTGATCCTTTGCATCCAGACCAACCCAGTTCCTCCCTGCAGTCCCCAGGAGCCCTTGGCTCCTCCTCCTGTCCCCATCTCCCTTTGCATCTCTGGGTGGGTTCCTTCTCGAGGTCCACAGGAGCCTTCCAGGCATGGTCCTGCCATCACCTCCCTCTGCGTCCCAGGGCTGCACAGTCTGCCAGCCTTTTTCCTGGACACCTGGGATGACCTTTTGGCTTCCTGATACTTTGCATCCAGACCAACCCATTTTCTCAGTACAGTCCCCAGGAGCCCTTGGGGTCTCTTGCTGCCCCCATCTCCCTTTGAATCTCTGGGTGGCACAGCCACCAGATGTCCAAGACCAGCATCATTCCTGGGCCCTGCTCCCAGGCCAGTCCAACACCCACATTCCTGAGGCCAAAATCTTTTCTGGAGGGATCCAGACCTTAGGAGAACACCTGAGAGCATCTGATCCTCATCTGACTACAACCTCTGTGGGAACTCTTGAAGACAAAAGCAATCTGGCCATGCCAATATAAAATAATAAAAGAACTGGAAGCTTAGATGAACCAGCTTTTCATAACCAAAAATTAAACCACAAAGGCACATAAAGCTTACAAAAAGAAACAGACCTAAACTTGAAGGCTTGAGTCTCACACAAGAATCAGAAAATACAAAAGAATTTCACATGTCAAAATCACAGAGAAAAAATAACACGAAAAACCAAAATAACATATCCCCACCAAATACTAATAGTCTAGAGGAGTACAATGAGAACCCCAAAGAGATAATGCAGGACATGGAACTCAAAAGAACAATGATGAATATGATAAAAGAATTCAGTGAATTTAAAGAACACACAAAGGTATTCAAAGAACTGAAGGAAGATAGGGATAAACTTATGAATTCATTCAGAAAACAGCTAGAAATATTGAAGACTACTCAGGCTGAAATGAAGAAGGAAGTGAAACACTCAATAAGCCAATTAGAAATGACAGAAGAAAGCCTCACCAATAGGATGAACGAAATGGAAAACAGAGTATCAAGACTGGAAGATAAAGTGGACGAACTGGACCACTCAAGCAAAGATTATGAAAAATTTAAGAAAGTACAAGAATGAAGTATGCAGGAATTGTGTGACACCATAAAAAGATCAAACTTTTATGAATCATAGGCATACAGGAAGGAGAAGAATCCCAAGATAATGGCATGGACCAGAGCTTCAACAGAATCTTAGAAGAAAATTTCCCAAAATTAAGAAAGACATGCCCATACAAATACAAGAAGCAAATAGAACACCAAACAGACAGGTCCAGAAAAGAAACTCTCCATGGCACATCATAGTAAAAACATTAAACGTACAGAACAGACAATACTGAAAGCCAGAAAAGAGAAACAAGTCACATATAAAGGAAAACCCATTAGGATTAGACCTGACTTTTCAGTGCAGACTATGAAAGCCAGAAGAGCCTGGCTCAAAGTATTCCCAGTTTTAAATGACCATAGATGCCAACCGAGATTACTACACCCAGCAATAATGTCTATTATAGTGGAAGGGGAAAGAAAAATCTTCCATGACATAAACAGGCTGAATGAATTCATGTCCACAAAAACAGCCCTTCAGAGAGTGCTGGAAGCAATACAGAGACCTGAAGAAAGGAATGACTATACCCAAGGGGTTTCAAAAAGAAATTCAATGAAGGTATAATTGCGGAAAAGTGCAACTATATCAAGAATGTAAACAGAAATAAAAATGACAGGATTCTACACATCTTTCATTAATAACTTTAAATAATAATGGAGTGAACTCCCTAGTCAAAAGACACAGACTAGGTGAATGGATTAACAAATAAAATCCAACATTTTGTTTTCTGCAAGAAATTCATCTCACTTTCAAAGACAGGCACTATTTTAAGGTGAAAGGATGGAATAAAATATACCAAGCAAATGATACTAACAAAAAAGCAGGCATTGCAATTCTAATGCCTGACAAAATAGACTTTAATCTAAAACTAATCAGAAGAGATAAAGAAGGCCAATTCATTCTGATCAAAGGAACAATAAACCATGAAGATATTACAATCATGAACATATATTCACCAAACTCTGGTGAACCCAACTTCATAAAAACAATACTACAGGACTTTTAAGACCCAGATTAATCCCAACTCATTAATAGTAGGGGACTTCAATACCCCACTGTCTCCATTAGATAGGTCAACAGGGCAGAGAGTGAACAGAGACATCTGAATTAAATAACACCATGTATGAAATGGACCAAACAGACATCTACTGAGTATTCCACCCAAGCATCAAAGGACATACTTTCTACTCAGGACCCCATGGAACCTTCTCCAAAATCGACCACATACTGGGGCACAAAACAAACCTCAACAAATACGAAAAGATTGAAATAATTCCGTACATTCTATCTGACCACAATGCAATAAGGCTTACAAGTCAACACCAGAAGAAGACATAGTCACTGCATGAACACATGGAGATTAAACAACACATTCCTAAATGATGAATGGGTCAAAAGAGAAATTAAGAAAGAAATAAAAGTATTCCTGGAACTAAATGAACAGGACAATACAATACAAACAAACCTCTAGGACACATTGAAA
>NW_008345453.1:27380-27805 GCF_000622305.1 Nannospalax galili
TGGAAAGAACACAAATAAATCACTTAACATTGCAGCTCAATACACTTGAAAAGCAACAGCAAACAAAACACAAACCCAGAGGACAAGAAGAAATAACAAAAATCAGGGCAGAAATTAATGAAATTGAAACAAAGAAAACAATGCAAAGAATCAACTAATCCAAGAGCTGGTTCTCTGAAAATATAAACAAGATTGACAGACCACTAGCCCAGTTAACCAAAAGAAACAAAGAGCACCTCCAAATCAACAAAATCAGAGATGAAAGGGGAAACATCACAACAGACACCAGAAAGATACATTATAAGGGAATACAAAACCTATATGCTACTCAATTTGAAAACCTAATAGAAATGGACGGATATCTAAAGACATGTAAACCACCAAAACTAAACCAAGAAGAGATTAACAGCTTAAACAGACTCATA
>NW_008345453.1:28448-30080 GCF_000622305.1 Nannospalax galili
ACAAACCCATAGCCAACATCATTCTAAATGGAGAAAAACTGGAAGCATTCCCATTGAAATCAGGAACCAGACAAGACTTCCCACTATCTCCACTTCTCTTTAACATAGTGCTTGAAACTCTTGCAAGAGCAATAAGACAAGAGCAGGAAATTAAAGGAGTAATAATTGGAAAAGAAGATCAAATTATCCCTATTTGCAGGTGATATTATATCTAAGAGATGCCCAAAACTCCACCAGAAAACTCCTAGAAATTAGTAATACATTCAGTACAATGGCAAGTTACAATATACCAATATATACTAATATACCAATATACCAATAGTGGCATGTTTCTATATACCAATAACAAGCAAATACAGAAAGACTACATGGAAACACTCCCCTTCACAATAGTTCCAAAAAAAAAATAAAATATCTTGGAATAAACCCGAACAAAGACATTAAAGGCCTCTACAATGAAAATTTTAAATCTTTAAAGAAAGAGATTGAGGAAGACGTCAGAAGATGGAAGGACCTCCCATGCTCATGGCTTGGAAGAATTAATATTGTGAAAATGACCATCCTACCAAAAGTCATATATAGACTCAATGCAATGCCAATCAAAATCCCCATGATATTTTTCACAGAATTGGAAAATAAACATCCTAAGATTTATATGGAAGCACAAAAGACCTTGGATAGCCAAAGCAACCTTGAGCACTAAGAGCAATGCCAGGGGGATTACTATACCTGATTTTAAGCTGCATTACAGAGCTATAGACAAAAAACAACATGGTACTGGCACAAAAAATAGACTCATAGATCAATGTAACAAAATTGAAGGCATAAATATGAGTCCATGTAATTTCAGCCACCTGATATTTGACAAAGGGGTCAAGAATATCACTGGAGGAAAGACAGCATGTTCAGCAAATGGTGCTGGCAAAACTGGATCTCCACCTGTGTAATGAAACTAAACCCCTATCTTTAACCTTGCACAAAAATAAATTCCAAATGCATCAAAGACCTCAATATAAAGCCTGAAACTTTGAAACTGTTACAAGAAAACATTGGCAAAAACCAATAAGATATAGGTGTAGGAAAGGATTTTCTAAACCAGACATCAATTGCTCAGGAAACGAGGTCAAGAATCAACAAATGGGACCTCATTAAACTAAAAAGCTTCCGTATAGCAAAGCAGGCAACAAGGGAAGTGAAGAGAAAACCCACAGAATGGTAGAAAATCTTCACCAGTGACACATCTGAGAGAGGTTTAACATCGAGAGTATATAATGAACTCAAAAAACAGAGACTCAAGACAAGAAGTAACCCAATTCAAAGATGGGTTAAGGAGCTGAACAGAGTTCTCAAAAGAAGAAGTAAAGATGTCAATGAAGCATCTTAAAAGATGTTCATCATCACTAATAATTAGGGAAATGCAAATTAAAACCACTTTAAGATTTCATTTTACCCCAGGCAGACTGGTTAAGATCAAGAGAACAAATGATACCAAATATTGGAGAGGATGAGGGGAAAGGGGAACGCTCATCCATTGCTGGTGGGGCTGCAAACGTGTTCAACCCCTATGGAAAGCAGTGTGGAGAACTCTTAAAAAAATACAAATGAACCTACCATATGACCTGGTTATACCAC
>NW_008345453.1:30736-32662 GCF_000622305.1 Nannospalax galili
GATATGTATGTCTAGATGCAGTTTAGCTGAGAACAATTGGTCTTTGCCCAAGATTTATCTACATGGCACACAGTAATTAAAAGTACAAGACTGGTGGAACTAAACTTCTTGGATGTTTAAAAGACATACTTTAAGGCCTATACTAATTTGCACAGAGGGACATAAAGTGTGGTTCTCTCCCTCCCCACATGGGTCATTGGCCACCAACGCACAAGAACAAAGGGAGGAGAAGTGACGTATGGGGTCAGGATGGCCCCTGAGTATAATGGAAAAAGATTTCTGGAGACTGCTTGAGTGATACAGCTCATTTATTCAGTGGGGGTCAGGGAAAAATATCGGGTGGAGGCAGCAGCCAAAGTTTGATATAATAGGTGCTCATAGTATGCTTTATTTACATGTGGTAGGGGGATCCTATCATCTGGCTATAGGGAAATGCCTAATTATCACATAGAAAAAGCTGGGGGCAGTTTATTGCAGGTAACTATGCCCAAGGTCATTTTCCAAATAAGGCCAAGGAACTGTGCTTGAAGGCACTTTCCAGATAAGGTCAGGTAGAGGGCAGGAAGCCCCCAGCTGAGAAAGGGCATCCTCCATATAGTGCTGAGCTCCTTAGAGCTATCCAGACATGGTGGCCTGAAACCTTATCGTCAGGGTCCCCCATCATCTCTCCCTGTTTTGTTTTATAATGGAGAAGTGTCATCACAATCTTTAAGAGACAACTCGTCTATCTTGGGAGAATCTAAAGTCTGATAATTGACCATGACCTGATTGGTAGTAATTTTTGCAACGGTAGTAATTTTTCAGCAAAGAAATTGGATGAAACAGGGAGCAAGCATCAGGGTAACATGTAGCATAATCAGGGGGCTATTGATATTGTACATTCCCCCATCTAAAGAGGTAACCACCAAATATTTTTGGGATAAGAGCTCCCAAATTCTTTTAACGTTTTTGGCCTTTGGAACAGAGTATTTTGCTAAAAGGCCCAAGGAAAATTTGACTTTTAGCCAAGAAAGAAACTGGAAACTTTTTAGGATTTGTTTTCAGGCATTTTGATAATTGTTGGAGTGGCTAGAATCAGCACCCTCTTAAATGGCCTCTGGATAGGGAGAGAAAACAAATTTAGCCATCATTTTAGAACAATAGTGAGTTGTTTCCCTCAGCTGCAGGTGGACACTCCAGTATTGTAGAGCAAGAATTGAAGTCTTACAGCTAAGTAGCATTGGCTTATTAGGAACAAATCATCAATGAGAAATAATTGTGTAAATAACATTTTAGAACTTAACTGTAATGTCTGGGATGTGTAATCCCTTGAACTCTTTAAGAAATATACTGATGACTTTAATCTTTGGTTATACTTTCCTTTTGGGTGTTTAAGGCCATACAGTTGGCCCAAATAAACCTATTTTATTTTACTTTTAAGGTCATATGAGGATCTGTTCCTCAAGGGTCACGTGGGCTTGGGGGGAGCCCATGGCTCCTCAGGCTTTTCTTTTACCAGTTCCATCTATGTGAAGATAAGTCAAGAGGTCCTGCTTGACCAGGGCTTCACTTGGAAGCATGGAGGAAATGTTTCCTCTGTGTTCACCCTCTTCTTTATAGACTGGACACTTGTTCAAGTCCATCTCCTGGGGTCTCCATGGCCTCCCTGAACAAGAGAACAGGTGACTCACCATAGTCACAGGACATTTTGAGAGATGCTCCATAGCCCCTGGAACTTGTTTGTCCTTGGAGGGCAAGGAACAAAAAATTGTCCCTTTAATTTCCTTTGACCAGATTATTATAGGCCTCAAAGTCTGGCTATTAAACATCCAGGAAGGTTAGTTATACCAATATGGTATTTGTTATTACCATGTGCCATGTAGACAAAGCTTGGGCAAAACCCAAACATTTTTATTTTGTTTATTTTTATTTTATTTATTTTTTTAT
>NW_008345454.1:0-1391 GCF_000622305.1 Nannospalax galili
TTGTTTTTCAATTCCATCTTCATTTAAGCCTCAGTTTTCTTCAATATTTCTGTTTCTTTCTTGAACTCACATTTAAAATCCTGAATTGTCTTTCCATGTCATTTATCTGCATATTTATATTTTCTTGAGTTTCAATCAGTAGTTTATCCTTATCCTCATTAAGTTCTTTGCGTGATCTTTAAATTACTTAAATTCTTTGATCGTGTTTATTATTGTTCTTTTAAATTCTGTGTCCTGAGGTTTCTCTAGGTAGTTCTCATTGTAGAACACTTGTACAGGACAGGTGCAATTTGGTGAGAACATATTATATTGGTTTTTCATATTATTTGTGTTTTTGTTTTGTGATCTGGCTATATGTTGTTGGTGTTTCTGGATCAATCCTGCTTTTGTTGAGTTGAAGTTTGATTCTGTTTATATTGTTGATGTAGCTTGTTTGCTTTCTGATCTGGTATGAATAGTTAGTTGGTCTTGGCTTCAGGGACTCTCCTTTCATCTTTCATTTTATTATTTGAGGGTATTGATGAATCTGGAGAAGTTAATCAGTAGGTCTCCAGGAGGGTGAAGGAGCTTAGGTCCAAATCCAGGTGATGGTATCAGCTGGGCTGGTTCTAGCTAGCTAAGCAAAGAAAGTGTAAGCCACGAAGCCAAGGAACTGGGGGCTGATCACACAGCAGGAGAATGATGACCCTGCATGACAGGATCTGGCTATCTCTCTGAGCTAGTCATATTCTCTCCAGCTGTCTTTTAGCAGGACAGGACAAGGCCCAAGGAGAGCATAAATGAGCAGAAGAAGCTTCTTCTTAGTAGCTAGCGAAGAAAGCCTGAACTGTAGGACAGTGGGAGGGACTAAAGATGATCCCAAAGGAAGGGGATGGTCACGGCAAGATTTGGGTAACTCATCACAACTTGCTAGACAGGTACTCTCCTGCAGCCTTCGAAGGATGTGGCCAAGACCCAGCTAGAGCAGGTGGGAATCAGAAACAGATCTTGTTTAAATTTTTATTTTATGTGTATGAGTGTTTTCCCTGCAAGTATCTAACTGCACCTGTGTCATGCAATGCCAGCAGAGGACAGAGGAGGGCATCAGATACCCTGGAACTTGAGTTAAGGATGTGTGCCATCCTGTCTGGAACCAAACCTGGGTCCTCTGTAGAAGCAGACAAGGCTCTTAGCTGTTGAGTTAGCACTCTAATCCCAACAGAAAGAAATCGTAAGAGTAGAAGGAAGCTGTGCTTGCAGAATCCTAAAACAAGTACCACATTTTATGTTTCAGTGTTAATAATTGGAATGAGAGGAGCACTTATGCGACCACTTCTATCAGACTCTATGCTAGAGGTATTGACCAATGCTCTACTGCATGCTAAATAATTAAAAGCAAAACTTTATTTTAA
>NW_008345454.1:5038-6870 GCF_000622305.1 Nannospalax galili
TATGATTTCTACCTCACTTGACATAGATCCTTGAATTCTATAGCTGTGTTGAAAGAATCTCTTGAATTTTAATACATATGATCTCATAATGGGAGCCTTATATTCTCTTGTTTTATGGCTGTTATTTCATCCTCTGTCTACATCATTAACACTATGCTATGTCCTGATCACAGACTTCTTTAACTTTTTGTGAGAGAGATATTGCATTATTTACTCTTTTTATTGCCTAGTGATAGAAAGATTTATTTTATCACAGTTGTTTGACAGAGGAGTTGTGGTGGTTACAGCTCCGCCTTTTGAGTGGGACACTGTGGCTAGTAAAATGATGCTGCAGATTAGAAGAGAGAAATAGACCTGGAAGTGAGTCCAGGCAGTAACTCATGAGCCCACACCCAGTAACCCACTTCTGCCATCCAAGCTTCAGCTAAAGTGTACATGGAAATGTCTTGATAAGATTCTGGAGTGACAGCTTGTCAGTTAAGAGTGTGTGCTTCACACAGAGGACTTGAACTTCAATAGTAGGATCTATAACCTCCCAAAAGAGAGCCAAATGCAGGAGACTGAGTCTTCAAATGCAAGAGTGTGTTTTGTCCATAATACATCCAAATAATAACAGATTTTAATAAAACTTTCTATACTTGAGAGAATACTTTTTGATAAATGGATACTTCCACATTTCTGACTTGGTCATAGATTTTAACAAGTAATGGTTGAAATTATTCCCAGTTTTTATTTGATCTATCATTTCCCTTTTGTTCTTAGTTTTGAAAACATCAGTGAATAGAATGTCAACGTCTGAGGGCCTCATGGAGAATAATGGCACTCGGTTAGCAGAGCTCCATGGAAAACTCCACACATTCTGAAGAATAAAGTTTTGTGATGAAACTTTGTCAAAATTAGAGTCAGGTATGTGAAGTAAGGTTCACAGAGTAAGAGTCACAGCTGTGTTGACGAGTCTGCAAAGCTGATTGAAGGATTAGAACTGCAATTGTGGAGACTGGGAATGTTGCATATTCAAAGCTCTGTTTTACAGGGAAAGTCTGTTCAAGATTAGGTCATGAGCAGACCCTACCCTGGGTGGGGAGTCAACTGTTCTTGTGCAATATGTCAGATGGTAGAATGTCCAAAGATTGGAAGAGAAATAATACTGGACTGAAATGAAAGCTAAGGTACATTTTAAATCATTGGCTGCAGATGTGTAACTACTCAACATTTCTGTAACTGGATTATATTGCTCAAGCCATGTTGATTTCTTCAATTCATGCAGTTGTGTTCATGACTTGGAGGACTGCTCTCCAGACAGGTAGAAATAATTTTGATGGATATAAAAATTATGTTTGAGAGTCGGGCTTGTTGGTGCATGCCTTTAATCCCAGCAGTCAGGAGGCAGAGGCAGGCAGATCTCTGAGAGTTCAAAGCCTCCCTGGTCTACATAGTGAGTTCCAGGACACCTGGGGCTACAGGGAGACCCTATCTCAAAGAGTCAAAAAAGTTATTTCTGAAAAGAGTTAGGGAATCTCAGGACCAGGACACATTCAGGGACCCAGAATATTTGTAATGCTATTTCAATTTTAATATAAATTTGAAATGATTTCAAGCAAATTTTCTTTTGAAAAGGACAATATTGGAATTCTTAAATTGGCTCCTGGGTTGCCTCATTCTTATTCAAGGAAGGACATGGTGTGGGATACTGCGCCTAAACTAAATGAAAAGTATGATAGGTCAGGATCTGAAAATGAGGCCCACTAGAGATATCTTGACAGCTTACAGAATGATAAACTGACTGGGACCATTAAAAAGCCAGAAATCATAGATGTTCCAACAAACGGACC
>NW_008345454.1:7261-8148 GCF_000622305.1 Nannospalax galili
ATTATTTAAAAACTTTTGCAGTCATGACGTTGCTTATCCATAGAATTTCTTTTCTCAGAAAGGTGGTTGCTAGTTTGAGAGAATTTAACATTCTAGGAGAGATCCCACAAACATAAATGACAAGACTGTCCACTCAGCCAAATGATTTATAGAAATATGTAAATTTTTGAACTCTTTATAGTTTTGGATGTTTATGAATCTACCCAAACTCACAGAAATACACAGAGGTTCAGCCTTTCCAGAACACAGTGTTTTGTGTTTTGTGTTTTGTGTGCACATATAAAGGTGCACATGTGGAGGTCCAAGGACAACTCACAAGAGTTGATGCTGTCCTTCTACCATATGGGTTCAGGAGATGTAGCTCAAGTTGGCTTGATTGGGCACAAGGACTTTCATCAGGTGAGCCATTGTATTGGCCTGAACCAGGCATCTGAATCATTGAAACTTTCATTCTTTAGCTACATTGAGCAAATGTTTCCTCATTTCTACCATTATTTGTACTCCACAGAACACTTCACTTGATGTTTGGAGTACTTGAAACAATTTTTTTTTTCTGAAATTCTTTTGTCAGTATGATTTTATAGTCACCATGTTAGGAGAAGTCAGCTTTAATACTGGGAAAGATTGGACTTTAATATATGAATTATTTTCATTTAGACTGGTGGATAATAAGTTGTGTGTGTCATTAGCTTGATATTTTATCAAATTTTACTTTGGGGAATTAATGGGGAGTCACATTACAAAGGAAATCAGATAACAATACGTATCATTTTGAGCTCCTTCCTAACAGAATCTCCTCTTTTCAGTGTATTAAATAGAACTTGTAATGTTGATAGAAAATAAGTTAAACTTGTAAATACTAAGATTTTACAGGCTTTGAAGGCATG
>NW_008345454.1:8170-10510 GCF_000622305.1 Nannospalax galili
TCCTAGTGTCTTGCCTGCACTTCAAGTAAGGTTTTGCCTTTAGCACTCGGTCAATACTACTGCTTTGGAATCAGAACTTTTTGTGTAATTTTGATAAAGAATCAAACCAAATCTTTGTTTTTTTCTAACAAGAGGAAATGGAGTTAACCTAACTTTAAAGGTGTCAGAAATATCAGTTTATCTTATGGCTTTTTAGAATGTTTGTTTTATTTTATCATTTTTAACAGCATTATAATCATAGCAATCCAGTTGTTTGTACTTGTTAATACTTTTTTAGGAGTATTTATTTGGTTTTTAAACTAGAGTTTGAATTTAAAAGAGATACCCCAATGTGGAGTTCCTTTTAGGAGAATTAGAGTAAGTTACTGTCAATGTAAGAACTTGATTTTTCTTTCCAAATTGTACTGAATAATGACAGAATGTTTTTACACGAACTGAAAAAGAAAAATGAATCTAAAAAGTTTTTATTACATTTATTGATTGATTGATTGTGTGTGTGTGTGTGTGAGTGTGTGTGTGTGTGTGTGTGTGTGTGTTATGTGTGGACATATGCATCTTCACATATGTGTGGAAGCTTGCGGTCAAAACTGAGCGTCTTTCTGTTTGTCACTTCAATTTTGGAGATACGGTATCTCACTGAATCTAGAGTTCAGCCACTGGCTAGTTTGGCCGACCAGTGAGCTTCAGGGATCCACTTGTGTCCACATTCTCAGTACTTAAAAGCACAGGCCACTGTGCCTAGTGTTTATGTGGGTGCTGGAGATTTCAGCTCGGATTCTTGTGCTTATACAGCATGCTCTTTACTAACAGAACCATCTCAGCAGCCCCAATCTCATTGGTATTTGGATTAAGATTAATTATATGTTAAAGTCCATGTGGATGTGTTCTGAGAAGTTTGTACAAGTTTGTGGTGAGAAGTACAAATTTAGGAGATTATCTTTGGAAGATTGGATACCTGATAGAGGGCTGGAGAGATAGCTCAGCAGTTAAGAACATTTGCTGTTCTTGCAGAAGACCCAGGTTCGAATCCCAGCACTGGGGTCTATGTATTTCTCCAGTGTACAGAAGGGTATATGGTCTATGAGGTTCCAGGCATACTTCTGCTTCCGCCTACTGCAGCATCATGGGCATGTTGGGATTCAGTGTGTGCACTGCCATGTCTGAGTTTACGTAGATTCAAATTCTCAAGTTTTCAAAGACATGTCATGAGCTCTTTACCTACGGTGCCATCTCGGCAGCCCAAATGTGTTTAGTATGTCCTTGACATTTGTAAAAATCCAGAAAGGGCAGATATTACTCTAGTGAATAACACTGCATTGTTTTAGACATGGTTAAATGCTTTGTTGACCCAGAAGACATTCAAGCCAATGTCAGAAAATATTTATATCCTTTAGAAGAAAGAATTTTAGTAAAATTTTATTATCATTTTATTGGAATCTGTCCTTTGTACAGGATTAGGTAGTGGCAGTCAATGGCTTATGTTTAGTTTTACAGACCAATACCAGATAGGCACTCTCCACAGAAAGAAAATATGTGAAGGCAGGAAACAATTTTTTTTCCTCAGACGTCTTTATTTAGGTGCCAACCATATGGTTTTCCTGTCACAATGAAACATGCCTCTAGATGTTATGACAGCACACACACGTAAGCCAACTCATCCCTTGTGTACTGGAAAAAACACCATATATAGTACCTATATCTATCAGTGAGAGGTGCACATATACTCTCACAAGTGTGGACACTGCCACAGGCCTGTTATGAGCATTTTCAGGCAAGTGAGCTGGTAAAGCTGTCAAGAAAACTTTCACTTAACTTGGTATCATGTAATTGACCTTGACAAGGCTACTCATTTCAGAATACTGATGCAAAGACCTCAACTAAAGGCAATTAATTAGTTTCAAACGTACAACTCCCACCGCAAAAAAGTACTGGGGCTCTTTTTTTTCTTTTACGCTTATGTAATATTTTACTCATTATAAACTCTGAAAGACATAAAATTAAATGAGGTTCCAATGTTTAAAAAAGATCTACATTTCGTTGTTAAAACACACAGTTTCATACAAAAAAAATTATTCCAAGGTAATTGACATTGAGATGTTTTCACCTGCATTTCTAATCTCTATATACATGACTATCACTGGTCACAGCCGCCCACCTTCTGAGGTCCTCGGCACTGAGGATGAATACAAACTTGTCCGATAGACAGCCTTCCTCTCCCACTAGAGCCTCCATACTCTCCCATCGCTGCCATTGTCCACTGTGCTGTCAGCACCCCCATCCATTCCCCCCATCTGCCCTTCTGGTAAATCTAGTCAGCCAGAGGTCCCTGTTCCAGGAGGA
>NW_008345454.1:11897-13977 GCF_000622305.1 Nannospalax galili
TACAAGTGTCTCTGCAATAGGATGAGTTCTTTGGGTATATGCCAAGGAGTGGTATAACTGGGTCAAATGGTAGGTTCGTTTGTAGTTTTTTGAGTTCTCCACACTGCTTTCCATATGGGTTGAACCAGTTTGCAGCCCCACCAGCAGTGGATGGTGTTCCCCTTTCCCCACATCCCCTCCAACATTTGGTATCATTTGTTTTCTTAATCTTAGCCAGTCTAACTGGGGTAAGGTGAAATCTTAATGTGGTTTTAATATGCATTTCCCTGATTATTAGTGATGCTGAACATCTTTTAAGATGTTTCATAGTCATCTTTACTTCTTCTTTTTGTTGGGAGACCTTTGTTGTGCAAAAGTCGAAGCTTCTTCACACCGGATAGCTCATGTAGCTCGGGATGTGCTGCGGGCTCCTTTACATAACAAAGGGCTTCCTGGCATCTTTCCTGCCTCTCCTTTTGAGGAGTCAGCCATGAATGCCCTAAATATTAACGTGGCCTTAGACTCTGAAAAGGTATCATACCTTCCTGTAAATTCCTAGCAGACAACTGTCTGGCAGAAGCCCACTTTTCACATGCAAAAGCATCTAGCAGCCAAGGCTTTTAACACAACCCCCATGGTATAAAAATCTTAGTCTTCTCTCAATAGCTGGGAATCTAGGGAAACCAGGCCCAGGAATTCAGGGAGATCAGAGATATCAGAGAACTGAGTCTCAGATAATAAAGCTGTACAGACTAAAACTAAGCCTTGAGCCTTTGAGTCTTGTGTACCGGCGACCTAACTCCTCCAGAGGGCAGCACCTTCCGTTACCGACCCACGGATACTCTAGCTTCGCCGTCCTCGTGCCTCTTCCCTGTGGGGTTCAGTGGCCAGGAGCCCCACTATCCTGAGGAAAGGCATATGGGTGTATTAGGGACGTTATCTCGGCTGGACAAACACTCCAGCAGCAGGGAAAGCTCAGCAGCAAGAGAAACTGCGGTAGTCATCAGCTACCGCCACTCCCAGAGATGCGGGACCCGAGCCGCCGAGCCCAAGACCCGCAGGGAGTGAGCAACCCGCAGGGAGTGAACATACGGCTGTGCCCGGAGAGAGAGCGCAGCCGCCCATATCTGGCGCCACAACGTGGGGCTCCCCTGAACCTCATGGGACACTCTCACAACATGGAAGCTTCCTCTGAACTTCGTGCCAGCTAGGAGCTGGTGCCCACAGAACGCTAGAGATCCGTGAGTATCCCTCCCACTCAGGAGGGTAATCTAATCTCTTTCTCTCTTCTAAAAACTTCCTCCTTTCTCTTTTCCGGTCTAGAAGTCCTCGCGAGAGACTGCTAGGGCCAAGGAGACAATTGACGCCTTCCGGCCAGGGCTACTCCCTGGTATTGGCTGAAGGTCTCCCTGAATCCTTGGCAGACTCCGACTGCCTGCACAGGTGTGGACGAAAAGACATCAATCTAGACATAAAATTTAATATCAAACCTGGTCATGCATCAGCCAAGTAAACACCATTAGGGTTGGCCGCCAGCCCCTCAAAAATGCGGTAAGGTCTTGTGATTGGGAGCCACTGTGATCCCCTGGAATTTTTATTTCAGGAACGTCGCTTTGGAAACCGTCACTTCTCAACTTTTCTATCTGAACACTGTTAGAGAAAAATCCCCAAAAAGTTCCAGGGATCTCCATCTAAGCCTTAGAGTCAGGCAGAATTCCTCCAGCCAGCTCTCTCTCCTCTTGAGCATTCAGGCAAACAGCTGACAGCGGAGGTACAGTGAAAATGCAAATTAGCTAATCCCTGCCAGGCACCTGGAAGCCAAAAGCGGCTCCAAGATTTAAACTGCAAACTTTTTTTCTGACCTAGGGGCTTGTAACTCGCCTAGGCGCTTCAGCCCTCTAGTGTCCGACTGCTGTAAAAACATCTAAAACTACAACAACAACAATAATAATAATAATAAATAAATAAATAAATAAATATCTTCCCTTCAAAATGGGGAATTCTGTATCAAGACAAAGGAAACGTCAGATCCGTTCTCTTAAAACTCTACTCAAATCCAGAGGGCTTAAGATTACAAAAGAAGAAAGCTTAAAATTTTGGA
>NW_008345454.1:13989-15047 GCF_000622305.1 Nannospalax galili
AGTACATGGGTTTGCACCCTGGATCTTATCAGCAGACATATCTGATCCAGAGGTGTGGAACTTTCTTTCACATTTAGCATATAAGAAAGAAAGCCAAGAAAAGCATAATTTTCCTCTTTCCTTTTTTCCAATAATGGCAGCCATCCAGCAATGCTTAAAAAATCCACCTAAAATAGAAGGAAATTTACAAATGCCAGAGAGTAATAAAAAAGAGGTCTTAGATAATCAAAAAGACTCCAAAAACAGCCCAGTAACAAATTCAATAGCTTCAAAATTAAAATCTGACCAGGACAAACAAAATCCACCCATCAGTAAAATTAATCCTCACCCCTCTCTTGCTAATCTAACAAGCCTGGATACTAAAGCCTAAATTTCAAAAGCTTCCAAAAATTCTCAGGTAAAATTACCCCCTCCCCCTCCACCTCGGCGACCTCCACCCCCTGTGGAGACATGCCTTTCAGTTACAGAGCAGCTGTGTGACAATAGACAGTGAAAGCTGCCAGCCTCAAAATCTCCAGCCTCAGCTATCACAGGAAGCCCAAAACCCACCAGTAGAGGCTTTTCCTGTCAATTTGCAAATAACCAGGCAGCTCCCCCTAGCCTGGTATCCACTCCCTGCAGCAGAGCTTAAAGATTTGAGACAGGCTGTAAGGGAGGATGGAATTTATGCTCCTTGGACTAAATCCATACTACAAACATTTAATACCAACCTGCTTCCCCAAGATTGGAGAGACATTTGTAGATCTACACTCCCCAGTCCGTTATTTGTACAATGGGAAGCCTTATTTAGAGATGAATGCCTAATGCAAACTAAGAGAAATGAAATACATAATCAACAGCTAAGACCTCAACCAGGACAGGATCCACCACCTGGATTTATAAATTGGAACTATGACCAGCTTTTTGGTCAGGGTAACTTCTCCACAGGAATTCAGCAAGCTGCAATCCCAGCTGGTTGCATTGAGCAGGTTCGCTTATGAGCTTTGCAAGCTTGGGATCGCTTAACGCCATTGTCCCACGGGCCTGGAGAGACTTCTGCATTAACCTTTCTAAAGCAG
>NW_008345454.1:17120-17924 GCF_000622305.1 Nannospalax galili
TGACAGAGACAAAGAAAAGAAAGAGGCAGAGACGTCATCCAAAGCCACACAGGATCACATGGAGAGAAATCCATGATCTAGTGGAAGCTGCACGCCACAGATGTCCCCCTGGAGCCTCCTTCTCTGTCATTCTCATGGCTGTCTTTACCCTGCTCAGCACCAACACTTCAGACAGCCCCCACTCTCCCTAATACCATGTTCTAGAGATTTTATTTTTCTAGGAAAAAATCAGATCCATGGAACAATCGCTGAAGTAATAACAAAATTCTTCTCAGATGTATTTTCTAGGTACCCCACAGCTAACCTTCATTTCTCTCAACAGCTTACAGCTGCAGCAAAGTCTGTGTTAACTTACAATGTCATTTTACAGGAAAGACAGAAGAGCAAATACTATCCCCTAAAACAAGTTTAACTTTCTTCCCACCTACCCCAATGCCTGTTTCTCTTGTGCATTCAGTAATAGCTTTTTTCCAACAGCAGTACCAGCTACCACCTTTCTCTACCCAGGAGCAGAAAAAGATTTCACTGACTTTCATCTAAATGGATTCAAACACCCAGCTAACTATTACATTTCAGTTGCGAGAAGCTTTTTCTCCTATACAGCTGCTAGCAGAGAGAAGAAATCTTCCTCCCTCCACTGGCAGAGATCGAACTTGCGCTGGATGCTGGAGGCATTGCCATGACAACAAGCTGTACCCGACCCCGTGTTTGGCTGAAAGACAAGCTAGACCAAGCAGTGACATCGGTGACTGGCAGCCTGAAACGGCAGATGAACTTTCTTGCCAGAAGTTATGCTTCACAATA
>NW_008345455.1:0-5664 GCF_000622305.1 Nannospalax galili
ATACCGGCGCCATCTTGTAATGGCGGCGGAGGCTGTGGCTCTCCACATTACTACTTGTGTTTTGCTTTCTCAAGAGGGGCTTCAAATAGGTTTTAGTAATAATAACTGAACTATTCATCAATATATCTGTCGTATGGGTAAACACAAGCTTAGCTTTCTAACACCCTAAAGTAGGGGGGAAGAAAATCACAGTGTTAGTCAATATTTCTCGTTTCTTCCTGTGGGCTCTTTAATTTCATAGGCAAAAAAATTCACAAATAAAGCATTAGACTTTGTGTCACCTTTTAGTCATGAAAAAAAACCAACATCTTGGAAGACAGGAGTTATTAAATGAAAATCTCAGGACCAGGCACAGGTTGACTTCCTATGAGTTATTTTCAGGGAGTTAGCAGAGACCTCCAAATGTCAAAGACTACCACCCTGTTTCCCACCATATCCAGATGGTTATACCCCATTGCTGAACCCACCATATACTGAAAAGCAAGACAGGGAGAATTCATCCTTGAACTGACCAAGGAAACTCTCCTCCCTGGCTTGGTCTCATAGTGCTTGAAACCACTGGGTAAGAAAAGGTATCAACAGACTATGCAGCACAGGGTCCTGCACACTACAGCGCTGTCCTGGGAGGCAAGATGTGTCTGCTGCTGGTATAGTGCAAGTCTGTGCATGGAAAGAACAAACTGCTATCATGTTTGGATTCACAGTCTGTTCCACAGGAGGACTTCATACCTAGAACTGAAACCATAGTCAAAGTCAAGGCTTGAGATGTCATGGGTCCTAAGGGAAAAGCTAGTGATACTGATGTTGTTTGTCTAAATGATCAAGTTGTCAAATGCCTTATACATATTTCTGTTTTGTCCATAGGTAAGTGATTCTCTCAACCTTGATCAGAGGATCTTCTTATAGCAGTGGGTAGTGGCACAGGCAGAGACTGAACTGTTCAAAGTGCTTAGAAAACATCACAGTGAGATCTCAGCAGCAGAGAGATCTGCATCTGTAACCACATGCTTCAAGGCTTTTGGGACCGTCACAGAGGAGGTTCAAAGAATGTAAGAGACAGAGAACAGATGACCATGAAATTCTGTCCTCTGGACATAACTGTTGGCTACATGACCTCACAGCAGCTGAGGTTACTAAACAGTGTCAAAGCAGTTAAAAATTCGAGTGTGCAAAGTGGAGGTCTCCTGAGACCCAGAAGAGGAACTGTTGACTGTTGATGGCTTCTTGGAGTGGGAGAGTCACTTTTGGGAGAGTCACTTTTCATCAGGAGATTTTCCACTGGGAGGTTGCCCATGCCCTAGTGGATGACCTGACACCCATGTGCATGTGGGCAGCAGTAATTGGACTCAGTGGCTTATTAAAGAAAGAATATGAATTTGGGAAGGAAAAGTTTTAGAACAGCCTGGGGGAAGTTGGATGGAGATAGTGAATGTTGGATCAAGATAAATTTTACAAATGTAGGAAAATTTCAAATGGCAAAGAAAAATTTAGCTAAAAATGTCTCAGTAGTTAAGAGATCTGGCTGCTCTTGCAGGCAACTCAGGTTTGAATCCCAACACCCTCATGGCAGCTAACTACTGTCTGTAACGCCAGTTCCAGGGGAACCGATACCCTCTTCTGACCTCTGCCATCATTTCACAACACAGGTGCACTTACATGCATGCATGCAATACACTCCCACACATAAAATTTTCTTTTAAAGTTTTTAGAAACTGAAAAACAAAAGAAATCAAAATCATATAGAAGAGTGAATAAATTTAGAAAATTTGAAAAATTACATATGAACATGTTTTTTTTGGTCTTTTTGAGACAGGGTCTCCCTGCAGCTCCAGCTGCCTGAAACTCACTCTGTAGCCCAGGCTGACCTTGAACTCATAAAGGATCTGCCTGTCTCTGCCTCCTGAGTGCTGGGATTAAAGGTGTGTGTCACCATGCCTGGCCATATGAATATTTTAATGGAAGTTAGGCATCATATGTTCTTCTGTTAAATAATTAAATAGTTGATGATTAATTCAAAATTTAGATCTGATCCCTCAAGTAAAATGCATAAATATGGTGTTGAAGCAGCATCCTGATAGTGAATTTTATTTCCTGAATCTCAAACAAAAGGTATTTCATGCAATTGCCTTCCCAGGTGGCTTTAAATAGGGTGGTGGATGCTGTTTTCAGTTTCATACTTTTCATGCACAAAGACAAGAGTAATTGACTCTGTTTTGTGGGAGATGATTTATTCCCCATCTCTTATTTTGTTATCACTGTTTTCTGATGGTTTATTTTGTAAAAGAGGCAAAGTGCATCTGTCACAAATGTGAATTGCAGTGCAGTCTTCATTTTGAGGGAAAATATATCTAATAAAGTTGAATGAGATTTCTTTAGCTTTCCATTATGCATTGATACCCAAACAGATACCATATTTACAATCCTCAATGGATATTAGATATTTTTTCAGACAGTCTCTTACTGTTACCATAAAAAGGTAAACATTGCTTACATTCAGTGCTTCAAAATATCAGGATTAATTCACTATAACTCTTCTCTCATTCTGTCAATTACTTTCATATGTTTTTACTCTCCTTTAAACATTTTCAAGAAAAGAATCAAATGAAAATGCATTGAGAATTATAATAATGCCTGAATTTAGAAGGAAAATAAATAACAGGAGTAATTTTCAGCTTAAGTTTGTGATCTGGTCAAAAGTACAAAACCACAGATTCCTGGAGCCAGCAGCTTTCTTCGGTGAGTTGGGCTGAGCCCACTGTGCCTTGACTCTCCCAGCCTCATTCACCCTGCCAGTTCCCCCAACCTATCTCTCCTCCTAGCAGGGGGATTGGCGCATTTCTTGTCTTTGCACTCCAGACCCCTGGACTGACCTCTTGGCCCAGACTCCCCACTGCTTCCTGATCTTTTACATCCAGACCCACCCAATCCTTCCCTCTAGTCCCTGGGAGCCCTCAGGACTTCTTCCCAACCCTACCTCCCTTTGCATCTCTGAGGGCCAAGCCAAATGGCTTCTTGGAGCCAGCAGCCTTCCTGGGCAAGTTTGGCTGAACCCACTATGTCTTAAATTCCCCAGCCTCATTCACCTTCCTAGCTTCCCCACTCCATCTCTCCTCCTAGCCTGGGGACTGACTTATTTCTTGTCTTGGCACCCTAGACCCCTGGACTGACTTCTTAGCCCAGAATCCCCACTCCTTCTTGATACTTTACATCAGGACTATCCCAATTCCTCCCTGTGGTCCCCAGGAGCCCTCAGGGCCTCTACTTTCCCCCACATTTCTTTGCATCCCTGGGAAGCACAGCCACCAGCTTCCTGAGGCCAGCATCTTTTCTTGGACCTGCTCCCAGGCCATCCCAGACCTCAAATTCCTGAGGCCAGCATCTTTCCTGGAGGGATCCAGACCATAGCAGAAAGCCTGAGAGCATCTCATCCTCATCCAAATTGGGCCTCTGTGGGAACTCCTGAAGACAAAAGCAAATTGGCCACTCCAATATAAAATCAAAAGAGAGAATCTGAGGCCTAGACCAACAAGCTTTTCATGCCCAACAAGTAAACCTAAAAGGCACATAACATTTATGAAAAGAAACAGACCTAAACTCAACAAAGGAAGGCTTGAGTCTCACACAAGAATCAGAGACTACAGAAGAAATCCACATGTCAAAGTCACAGAGAAAAAATAATAACATGAAAAACCAAAATAATACATCCCTACCAAATACCAACAATCCTGTAGAGGCCTATAATGAGAACCCCCTAGAAATTACACAGGATATGGAACTCAAAAGAACAGTTATAAAAGAATTCAGTGAATTTAAAGAACACACAAAGAAATCAAAGAACTGAACGAAGATACGAATAAACTTCTGAATGAATTCAGAAAAGAGTTAGAACAATTGAAGAATACTCAGGCTGAAATGAAGATTGAAGTGAAATACTCAGTTAACCAACTAGAAAAGACAGGAGAAAGCCTCACCAATAGGCTTTTAATGAATGAAATGGAAAACAGAATATCAAGACTGGAAGATAAATTGTATGAACTAGACCACTCAAACAAAGATTATGAAAAATTTAAGAAATCACAAGAACAGAATATGCAGAAATTGTGTGACACCATAGAAAGACCAAACTTACAAATCATAGGCACACAGGAAGAAGAAGAATCTCAGGATAATGGTATGGACCAGATCTTCAAAAGGATTGTAGAAGAAAATTTCCCAAAATTAAAGAAAGACATGCCCATACAAATACGAGAAACACATAGAACATCAAACAGAACCAAAACACAGGGCCAGAAAAAACTCTCCACAGCACATTATAGTAAAAACACTAAACGTACAGAGCAAAGAAAGAATACCAAAAGCTACAAAAGAAAAACAAGTCAAATATAAAGGAAAACCCATCAGAATTACAACTGACTTCTGAGTGTAAACTTTGAAAGCCAGAAAGGCCTGATCCAAAGTACTTTCAGTTATAAATGACCGCAGATTCCATCCCAGATTAGTTTACCCAGCCAACATGTTTATTATAGTCAAAGGGGAAAGAAAAATCTTCTATAACATAAAGAGGCTGAAAGAATTCACGTCCACAAAAACAGCCCTTCAGAGAGCTCTTGAAGTAATACAAAGAGCTGAAGAAAGGAACGACTATACCCAAGGTGTAACAGAACAAAAAACTTAATGAAGGTATGATTGTGGAAAAGCACAGCTACACCAAGAATGTGAACAGAAATGAAAATGACAGGAATCAGTACACATCTTTCATGTGTATTAACTTTAAATATCAATGGATTTAACTCCTCAGTCAAAAGACACAGACTAGTTGAACGGATTAAGAAACAAACCCCATCTTTTCGTTGTCTGAAAGAAACTCATCTCTTTTTCAAGTACAGGTGCTACCTTAACGTGAAAGAATGGAAAAAAAAAATACACCAACCGAATGGTACTAAGAAAAAAGCAGGCATTGCAATTCTAATATCTGACAAAACAGACGTTAACCTAAAACTAATCAGAAGAGATAAAGAGGGCCACTTCATTCTGATCAAAGGAACAATTGACCAAGAAGATATTACAGTCATGAACATATATTCACGAAACTCTGGTGCACCCAACTTCATAAAAACAGTTCTACAGGATTTTAAGAACCAAATTAATCCCAACTCATTAATAGTAGGGGACTTCAATACCTCACTGTTTCTATTAGATAGATCAACAGGGCAGAGAGTTAACAGAGACTCATCTGAAATAAACAATACCATATATCAAATGGGCCTAACAGACATCTACTGAGTAGTCCACCCAAGCACCAAAAGACATACTTTCTACTTAGCACCCCACGGAAACTTCTCCAAAATCAACCACATACTGGGGCACAAAACAAACCTCAACAAATACAAAAAGACTGAAATAATTCCTTGCATTGTATCAGACCACAGTGCAATAAAGCTTACAGTCAACACTGGAAGAAGCCCTAGTCACCACATGAACACATGGAGATT
Source organism: Nannospalax galili (assembly GCF_000622305.1). Classification (NCBI taxonomy): domain Eukaryota; kingdom Metazoa; phylum Chordata; class Mammalia; order Rodentia; family Spalacidae; genus Nannospalax; species Nannospalax galili. Next base: position 5,493 of record NW_008345455.1, read on the forward strand.
AAACAACACACTCCTGAATGATGAATGGGTCAAAGGAGAAATTAAGAAAGAAATAAAAGTATTCCTGGAACTAAATGAAAAACAATACAACAGAACAAAACCTCTGGGACACGCTGAAAGCTGTCTTTAGAGGGAAGTTTATAGCTCTGAGTGCCTTCATTAAAAAATCGGA
>NW_008345455.1:9657-14240 GCF_000622305.1 Nannospalax galili
CCCAAAATATTTCCTTCATTTTCTCCATTTTTTGATTATTTAAAAAAAATAGTTTTGATACCTTGTATTCTAGGCAATGAGATTATCTTGCAACTTGTACCACATTTAAGTAAATTGAAAATGTAACATGATTTCCCATTTTTTATTGTGTTAAAATTTAGGTAATGGATGCCTCACCATCTTACCAGTTGCCATATAAACTGAACTATTTTGAGGCTCACAAGGCATGTCCATCTCTCACTGTGATTGGTGCACAGTCTCACAGTTGTGTGGTTCCAACCTCATTATATCAGTTTCAGAAGTCTGTGTCAGAAATCCATGGGCTTGTGCACATATTGATTTCTTTCTAAGGAAAATGTTTCTCCTTCATGTAATCTAACCAGCCCTTTGTTCTCACCCACATGTCTTGGTCTCCTCCTCTTCTCCTTCCTCTTCCTCCTCCTCTTCCTCCTCTTCTTCCTCCTCCTCCTCAACCTCCTCCTCCTCTCCCTCCTCCTCCTCCATCTCCTGTCCCTCCTCCAACTCCTCCTTTCTCTTCTCCTTTCCCCCTCATCCGCCTCTTCCTCTTCTCCTTCCTCTTCCTCTTCCCTTCCTCTCTCTCTTTCTCTTCTCTTCCTCTTCCTCTGTTGTGATAAAAAGCACCCGGGACCTAAGCAGATGCCCACACCATGCCCCTGTCTTACCATCCTGTAGAACAATGTTGGGAAATAAACCTCAACATTTACCAGCTTTTCTGAAGGTCTGATGTAGTAACTGGGGACAGAAGCATCACAGGCTGCACCTATGTGTTCTAAGTTCATCATAGGCTGTGTCCACACACTCCTAGATGTGCATGGCTAAGTTCTAATGGACCTTCTTTTTAAACTTGTCAATATTCATTATATCACACCATGATAAATTTGTGAGATGTTTATTCTAAAATATATGGGAATGTTAATGGTTTATTTTCTGATTCTCATGATTTATAAAGCATATATAACTCAAAGGGCATGTAAATCTAACAAAATGTTTCATGTATGCACTATAAAATTCAACTACATACAATTTAGTTACAAATATCTAGAATGAAACAGTGAGAGGGGAGTGATAAAATGATTGATTAGATAAACTTCATGAAGAAGAAAAACTGATGTAGTAAATGGTATTCCTCAAACTTTCTGGCAGGCAAAAGAAGGTATATAGATAATTAATATTTGTTCCTTAGTATCTTAAGGAAGGGGAGAGATAGAGAGTTGAGGAACTTGTGTGTATGAGGAAGAGAGGGAGACAGATGGAGAGAGACCATCAAGTCAATAAAACACAGATGGACCACAGTTAGCACTGTTATCATTTTGTTATCAGTGTCTGTAGATGGTGTACATGTCTTGGCCTACATCTGGCACAACTTTGTGGAATTGGTTCTCTCCTTCCATCTTTCTGTGGGTTCCAGGATCCAGCTCAGGTTGTCAGGCTTTCACAGAAAACATCTTCACCTGCTGAGCCATCTCACCAGACCCAATAAGTATGTTTAAAATATTATGGTACTCTCTATACACAAGAGAATAACAGGAAATATCATACTTGCTTTGAGATGATATAAAGAGAGATGCTATTTCTCAAGAAGGAAATGAGGGGAGAGATTAGTGAATAAAATTGAAACAATTCACTCTCAGACATCTTTGCAACTACTTCCCAAGTCACTGAAAATTCATCCAGAAATTATAAAGGACACGTAATCCTGAATGCAGGTAACAGAAAACAGAAAAAGAAGCACACGCTTTTTTATTGATAGTTCAGCAATGTGCAGACACTGCAAAGCTAATTATGAAACAGTGAGTTTGATGAAATATATACAAAGTGATGTTGTGCAACTTTAAAAATTTTAGAATATTCCATTATATTCTTGTGACTTACCTTTCTAAAACGGAAGTGCTATCATAAGGCACTTTATGAGAACAACGAGTTTTCTGTGGAATACATACAATTTGCTATGCTGCTTCTGCTATGATGCTGTTCTCATCAAAAATTGTCTCTTTACCCAAACAGTGAGTAAACTTGGCATAACACTACTAGCTGTAGTCTATTGGACATAAAAATCTATCACGAGGGCTACAGTAAAGCATTTGAAGTTAAATATACATTATTTAATTTGAAGAAATAGGGATCATATATATTCAACAGCTCATTTGACCTGTTGCAATAGATATTAATTCAAGGACTTCAATTTTCTGGCATCACCTGATACCATGCAGAGTCCAGCAAATGCAGCCAGCCTCAGCTTGCTCAGGGTGAGGACTGATTGCACCAACAGAGCTTTTGCTATTAAATTTTATTTTATATTAAAGTCATTGTTCTATTAAGCTCCACAAAATGAATTTAAATTTTTCTAAAGCGTGATTCTTTCCCAGAATAACTATTAGTTATTTTGTAAGTTGAGCAGTTGAGCATTCTTTTTCTGAAATCTAGACTTGCAGTGAATGAACTTGAACTAAAGGATGTCTGGATATAAAAGCTGGACAAGACAACTTAACATACATGACAGAATCCCTGAAATCTGGTGGGGAGTATGTGGGGCAGAGAGGGGGAAGGCAGCCCAAATTTGATGAAGACGTATTATATGAAGTGCATAAAGCTCAATAAAAATCACAGGAAAAATATCTAAATTCCAAAATGTTCCAAATTCAAACCTTTACAAATACTAATTTGTTGATGCAAATGAAAAATTCTGGGGCTGAAGAGATGGCTCAATGGTTAAGAACACTGACAGTTCTTGCAGAAGACCGAAGTTCGAATCCCAGCACCCACATGGCAGCTAACAACTGTTTATAACTCCAGTTCCAGGGGATCTGAGAGTGTCTTCTGACCTCTGTTGTCATTGCACAACACGGGTGCACTTACCTACATGCAGGCAATACGGATACATAAAATAAAAATAAATAAAATATTAAGAAATGGAAAATTCCAAACTTGACATAGTGTCCAATGTTGGAGTCAAAATGCAGATGCACTCAGGTACTCTACAGATTTTATTTCATCTTATGTACATGGTATATTTGCATGAAACATACAGATTTATGTTCAGTCATTGAACACATTCCAAGTATTACACACATATCTAAAATATCCCAAATTAAAATATTAAAACCTGAAGCAATTAAGATCTCAAGCATTTTGGATAAGGAATACTTAATGAGTGTTTCATGTAGTTTTAATACTGAGACAACTTATCAAAACAATTTTTAAAAAGTGAATATACTATTCAGGAACTCTGGGACATGACTAAAAAGAAAACCTAAGAATATATTAGCAACCAAAAGAAGCTGAATAAAATAGTCCCAGCATAAAAGCCTATAGTAGCAGAAACTTCCTCAACCAAACCTTCCTAACTGTGACCACTGTCATAAACCATCTACATTATTTAATTTGAAATAGTTTCAATAGTCACTGGAGCCCTGCTTCCAATTCTTCAGGAAGTTTTTCATAACACAGAATAGATACCCGGAAAAACGTCAGACCATACAAGCCTCCTGCTTGGAAGTGTCAAATGAGTTGGACATGGGGGTGCACAGGTTTTAGCCCCAGTACTCACGAGGCAGAGGCAGGCAGATCTCTGTGTGTTTAAGGCCAACCTGGTCTACATAGCAAGTTTTAGGCTAGCTGAGGTTACAGGAAGATCTTGTCTCAAGAAGATTAAAAGAAGTGTCTAATAATTTTGCAGAGCCTTTGCCAGGACTCCTTGATCTTACAAGGTTGGTTCCCTCCTTGACTCTCTGAGATCAATGCTGCCTAAGTTTCTTCTGTCCTTTAGTTAAACTGATCACCATGACCATCCGCAAGTTAAGCACTTTGCAGTTTGCAAGTCATTGTCATCCTCTCCCAGTGGGAGCTATAGTGTGTGTGTGTGTGTGTGTGTGTGTGTGTATGTGTGTGTATATGTGTGTATGTGTATGTGTACATGTTCATGGTGCACATGTAGGGGTGTTCTTGCACACAAGTGTGCAGATCTGTTTGGAGGACTGAGGTTGATGTTTGGTACCTTCCTCAGTTTCTCTCAACCTTTGACAGGGTCTCTCACAGGACCTGAAGCTCACTGATTGGCTAGGCTGGATGGCCAGCAAATGCCAGTAGAGCTCCTGATTCTCTATCCCCAGTGCTAAGCCACAGACACAAGCTACCTGTACCTGAAGTTTACATAGTTACCGGGATCCACACTCAGGTCCCCATGTTTATACAGGAGACAACTGGCTCACTGATCTAGCTCCCTGGCCTCAGCTCCTTTCTTTCTCACATGAGTAGAGGAAACACAAATGCCTAACACAGTCTTAGCAATATTATACTTACATCAGTTTGACTTTTCTTTAGACTTCTTTGACTAACCTGATCTTTTCAGTGATATTGATTCATTGTCTTATTTACTACTTATCTTTTCTCTTACCTTATATTTTGTTTTAACGTATCCCATAGTCTCCAAAGTGAACATATGGATCAACTGACTCAGATTTATTTTCCTTTCCTAACATTTATATCTATGCTACAAACATGCCACCTTTTCGGCATCTTACACATTTTGCCCAATTAATGTTCATGAATTTCAAAACAAATTT
>NW_008345455.1:14358-17070 GCF_000622305.1 Nannospalax galili
TCAATGTAACTTTGATTTTCCAATGACTTTCTCTGATTGATTTCCTAATTCATTTAATTTTTATTATTATATAACATGTGACTTGTAAGGTTTTAAGTTTAGGTTCTGCAATCCAGTCTGATGCATCATGCGAGAGTTTCAGAAGACTGCTATTTATAAATGCCTTACGTAACCACTTGAATGATGGTCTGTTTTACTTTGATTCTATCAGTACTGATTTTCTGAATTAGAATTATTTCCCATAGAAAGTTGTGAAGTCTTCAGCTGTAACCGCCAGATTCATTCATTTCTTATTGCTTTGCCTCTTAGTCTTTTGTACCCACATTGTGCCTCGTTGCTGTTAGGTCCACTCACATTGAGAGTAATAAGCCTTTCCTGGAACCGCCCCATTGATACACACACAATTCAAGCCTGTCTCCCTTGTTTCTATTCAGTTTTTCTCTTTCACCTGCATCCTTTTTACCTTTCAGTATGATTTGTGATTGTTTTTTAAGGGAAATACATTACTTAAGGGAAACTGTGAAGGGAACAGTGCTCTGAGGAGACTTGGAAGTATGGTACTAGCTTGAATTATAAGAGGAAGGATTTTGTAGCCTGCTGAGTGTTGCCCTGGTTTGAACATGCCATCTACACTATACCTGTACCACGTGCAGTCAGATGGTGTTCAAATAAATGGTGATTTGAATGTCTTCTTTGTTTGCTGAGGAATCCCTGTAAGACTTGCAGCACCATTTGTACCTATGAGAGCTTGTTCATGTATCAAAAAGACAAAGATTTAGTGACACATATGAATTTTTCCCAATAAAAGTATACATGCAACCAATGAATTGTGCCTAAACAGAAGCATAATTTATAGATCTCGTACTTAATGAATAGAATATAGTAAAGCAAGTTGACTCATTTAATGTTCACAATAACTGTATGAGTAATTGAAGCACAGAGATAAAATTTTCATGCAAACACGATAGGTACATGAGCAAAGTCCACATCTACAATGTGGGAGAGCTGAGACCTGGATGGGGTGGTCATAGTTCATTAACAGGGTCCCCACAGCAGTTCTTGGATCCACAAAGAACAGTATTTCCCTGACATTGTCCCATGAACAAAGAGGTGTTTTTAAAACTTCATATGGAAAGTCCCATTGAAAGGAGAATACATAACTTTTCTTAATGGTTATTTGGATGAACTTTTGCCTGCTACACAATTCTGTCACTAACTCTGATGGAAACTACAGTTCACATTGCTAAACGTTTTATGTGTATCATCATAAAGTACAAGTAAAAGGAATTGGAATAACTCATGAAACAGCACAAAATCACCACAGTCAATTAAATTAAAGTCAGGACGTGAGTGGTTTTAAGATTAACTGTTATGTTTCGAGTAAGAGAAATACCCCTTAGGTCCATGGGACAGAGACTGGGCTGACAGCAAGCTACATTTTACTGGGGATGATGAACATTTTAAGATGTGGGGCCTTTTTAGAGGAAGTGGGTGACAGAGTGTGGCTTTGCTGAGGAACCTTGTGTGGCTGCTCCTTACTGGCTGCAATAGCTATAGAGCTTTCCCCAGCCACACCACAGACACACAACAGATAAAAATGCAGAAGAGCAGTCACTGTGGGCTAAAATCTTTGACACCGTGAAGCAAACAAATCTCTCTTAAATTGCATCCTGCAGACACCTCATAGTCATGAAAACACTGTCTAGTTCAGTGAGTAATATAAGGGTAATAGGCTCTTGGGCATGTTTCTGTTTCTTATAAAACTTACTGCAACATCTTTGAAAACACAAATTCTTTACATTCACTTTGGTTTGTAGAATAACGTAGGCAAGAAACTACTGACTAGCTGGATACACAAAATCCAGTTATTAGGAACTGGTAATGTCATGATTCTCTTTCATGAAACATGTTTTTTTTTAATTTCGGATTTTAAATCTTAATCAAGGGTTTAAGAATATGAAATTTAATATTTATTAATATCAAATAATCAATGAAGGTTAGAGATAAGGAAAAGTTTACTATAAATACTAAAACATAATTTCTATTTATGTGTGAATATTCACTTACATTAAATATAAGACAGTACTCATGACTATAATCTCACCTCTTTCGAGGCTGAGACAGAGGAATGCCTTGTGTTCCAAACCAAGGCACTGCATGAGGTATAAGCATGAGATTGAAAGCCCATCTCAAAACAAAATATACAAAAAACTGTATATTTATATATGGATACACAACAATATAAAGAGAATAATGTATAGAGGGAAACATATATATGTATGTATATATATATATCTCCATATATCTCCATATATATATATATGGAGATAGATAATAAAATTGTTATATAGTAGAATTTTCGCAGTCAGAATAGATCAAGGATAGTTTGATACAGAGCTAAATTTTCCCCTTAGCCTTGTGAGCCATCCCACTTCCTGAAAGTGTTGCTAGAGAGGGTTTAATTGGAAATGCCTTGATTAACCACTGGAACGCTAATGAATGTAAATTTCAGCACTTTGAAAATTATATCCTACTGTGTGAATCTTTTTTATGCAATCAACAACAAAATGAAGTAGTAATTTACTAAGATAAAGCAAAATGCTATTATTTCATTGTTAATTTAATCAAACTGTATTTCCTCACTTTCTACCTTAAACTTGACATGCTTTTCTTTACATAGTAAACTGAGATTCTTTATGAAAGGCAACTCCA
>NW_008345455.1:17371-30906 GCF_000622305.1 Nannospalax galili
ACTTTTTTTTCTCACTGGAAGAAAATAATAACACATTTAATTCCTCTCTGTTAATTTATAAATTGCACATTATTTCACAATATGGAAAATATATCACATTCTTAACTACTTGTAGTGTCCTTTCCACTAAAACTACAATTGAGAAATGTCAGTGTCTTCTGATTGGACCAAGAGATGCAGAATTTCTTCCATTTTCATCAGAACTTCCATCTACCCATTTTCACACCGTGACTTGTGTTTCTTTTTTTAAACATATTTTATTGAGATTTTGTGGATTTCGTACAATACAAATTAATTATACCTACCCTCCATGGCCCACCCACAGGACTTCATGCATTCTGTTGTATATGTTATGGCCTATCCAGTCAAGTTTGTGTACCCAATGTCCCTCAGTGTGTGTGCATCCCTTGAAAACTGTTCAGCCTGTATAGAATCACTTCCTTAAAGAATATCAACTCTCCCTCACCCAGCAGTGACCAGTTGTCAATAGTTCCTCATGAATGCTGTGGCCTCTTGCTCATTTTCCCATTTCTATGTTGGGTTTTGTCTGACTGGGTTTGTAAGAGTCATGTGAGTCCTGTCACCACTGTGGTAAGTTTGTATGAGCAAGGTCCCAGGAGCATTCAAGACTCATTCCTTACAGTCATGCACCTCTTCCTCTGGTTCTTCTGATCTTTCTGCCTCATGTTCTGCAATGGTCCCTGAGCCATGGGTGGGTGAGGTTTAATATAGGAGGTCGATCCAGGAACACATGTTCTGCAAAGTCTTATTCTTTACACTTTGACCAGCTGTGGTCTTCTGTGTTCATTTCCTCTGCTGCATGAGGGAGCTTCACTGCTGAGAGTTGAGAGATGCACTGATGTTCTCTCTACACATCTTTCCATTATGCTCCATGGGAATTCAGTGTAGAATTCCATTGTAAATGTGTCACTGGGAGTTGGGCATTTTGTAAACACATTCTTTCTGTGTGAATGATTGTGGAACTATGTGATAGTCCCTTTCTGTTAATAAGCTTCTTTGATGAGCAGTACATGGTATACTTGTCTGTAAATATAAGGTTTCATATTTAGCATATAGTAAGAAATTATGTTTGTCTCAGGGTGTCACAGACTAAGGGTTGTCTCTAAGATCTATGACGTTTGCAGCCTTCTGTATTTGGCTGTTTACATTGCTACACATGAGTTAGTTCCCTCCCATTGAGCAGATCTGAATCCCACTTAGACAGCTGTCCATTACCCCCCAAAATGGAACTGTAGCGACTGCACCAATCAAGACAGTTCGCTGGGCTGGCCATTATGGTGTTGTGTTCATTAGGCTTTACAGCTGGGTAGGGCTAACTGAATGTTTCTCCCCTTTGGAATTTTGCATAGTATCTTCTGATATCATGAGAGCTAGTGCTCAGGGAGGAGGCTTACAGGTCAGTTCTAGCCCATCCCTTCAACTCCTGTATGTAAAGTGTGTCCTCTCTTCATCGACAGGGTCTGACCTTCAGATTCTTGGAGGTAATCAAGAACTGTGGCAATGGACTGTGTTATTTTGGGAGTCTCTTGGACTACCCTGACCAACAAGTCATAGGGAGAATTCTCCTGTCTGATACTGTGTTTCTTGTTATACAGTCTTCAAATATAGACATCTACTCATGTGTAGCTATTGCATGTGTATTTTCAGTAGGCTTTTGAATTAATACATTTCTCTGGTTTTTTTGGTCACACCAGCTAAGCATTATTTATCTCTCTTCTTTCTCCATATCCAGGCTTCCCTCCTCTCTCCCCAGTTGAAGTACCCCCATTTCCTATCTAATAATAACTGTCTCCTATCATTCCCCTTTCTCTTGATCTCCTTCCTCCCTTTATCCTCATGGTCACTCATAACTTTCCCTCCTCCCATCCAAGCTGAGTAGTATACTTATTCATTATATAATGAACTACTTTCTAGAAACTAAACCATAACCACTGAAATAATTAATACATATGCAGTGTTAGGCTATATCTTTGAGAAAGATTATCATGCATCAATGTGACATTGATTGACAATGACATTCTACATACTTTAAAGAGACATTTTAAGTTAATATTTTTACTAATTCCTTAACAGTTTCATACACGTATATCAGACGTTGTGGTCACTCTCAGCCCTCCACCTTATTTTCCCATCTCTCGTTCCTACCTGTCCTTTTTCTGTCCTCCCACCCACTTTCATGTCCTTCTGTTTTATTGTGATTTGGTTATTTTTGCTCTAGTTTTAACCAGGGCCACAAGCTTGGCCATGGGTGTGAAGTTTTCTACTGGAGTGTGAGTGGCTCACCAGTGACTACATAACTAAAGACAGTAGGAAGATATGAAGTCCTTGTATTGAGCTGCTTCCCCATCTATGACTGCAGATCCTCTTACTAGTCCTTAAGCAGGCTGTATGGAGGTAGCTCTTGATGGCCAAGGTGAGTCATGTCCTTAGACAGCATTTCATGGCCTGCCTCCCAATTAGCTTTTGCATGCTTGTGCAATGTTCTTGAGCCTTGTAGGGCATGAAATGTATGTCCCTTTTAATGCTGGACACAAGACAAATATTCTTTGCATCCTGATTAATTACAAGTCTCTACATTATTCTCTGTATACAGCAAAGCAAAGCTTCTTTGATCAAGGAACGAGCTTCTGGGGTTCAACGTGGACTAAGAACAGAAACTCTCCAGGAATGTTCCATGCCAGACTGGGACTGCATAGGAATCCAGTCTCCTGAGCTGAGCAGCTGCTGTACTCAGCCTCTGCAGCATCCAGACAGCCACAGGTGTGCAAGCAATCCAATAAATCCCATTTTATGTGTATCCTTTCTGTTGGTTCTGTCCCTCTAGGCAAATCTGCCTAATGCAATAATGATTCCATATTTTCCATACACATTGCTTATATCTATCAACCTATCTATCTATTCTTGTATGTATCAATATGAATGCTTTATGCCATATAATATAACTCACAAATATAAATATGGCTTTATCTCTCAAAAATATCAAAGGGACCGGGCAGTAGTACACATCTTTAATACCAGCACTAAAGAGGCAGAGGCAGGCTTCAATATCACTGTGAGACTGAAGCCAGCCAGGGATACATAGTGAGTTCCAGGTCAGCTGTGACTACAGGGAGACCCTGACTCAAAAACAAAACAAACAAAAAAACAAAAAAAAAAAACAAAAAAACCAACAAAAATAAAGAAACGAACAACATAAAAAAAATCTATCAAAGGAAGTAAATTTACTAAAGGGTCTGGAGAGATTGCTCAGTAGGTAAGAGCATTTCCTGTTCCTTTAGGGAAGGTTAGTTTGGTTCCCAGCATGCACATGGTGGCCTCCAACTGCCCATCAACAGGTGCAGGGGATCCAGTGCCTTCTGTTGTCCTCCATAGGTTTCCAGGGACTTGGTACACATATATACATGCAGGCACTCAAACACATTAAAAACTTAGGGTTAAAAAGCCCTAAGTCACAGAACTAAATTTCAGAAAGGGGAGAGAGGAGAGAGAGAGAGAGACAGAGAGAGAGAGAGACAGAGAGAGACAGAGTAAATATCAGAAAGGGGAGAGAGGAGAGAGAGAGAGAGACAGAGAGAGAGAGAGACAGAGAGAGACAGAGACAGAGACAGAGACAGAGAACTTCGTATTGAGTGCTGCATAGGGAAGCATTGGGAAACCACAGAATTTATCCGAATGGGAAAATTTGACTTGTGCAAAAGCAACAATTGGTGGTTTCCTTTAAAATTATTTAAAATTCTCCTGTTCCTGCTAATGAAAGCTTTTAGTGGGAGAATGTAAGATTCCCATTCATGTTTTTCCCTCTGACAGCATCAAACTTGTGCATCTTAACACTTGAGTACGTTTCTCTGAATGTAAGCCACTCTCTACTAGCAGGTACCTACAGTACAGCGCACGGTGTCCCTTCTGCTTTTACAATTGCCTTTTGTTTACTCACTCTCTTTTTGTTTGATATGGATATTTCGATGGAGTATGCTGCAAAGCACTGACAGGGCACACTTTAGTTTTCCAGGGAAGACTTCATTATTTTAGTGTGAAATCAATCAATGAGGCACTTATCTAGCAGAAAACATTTCATTGGACTGTCCCCACAAATCTGAGGAATGACACAGTAATAAGTAATGGAACCTGATGTTCTGAAATGATGTAGGAGGGATTTGTTTTCTAGTAGAGCAGATAGGAATGCTCTTTCTTGTAGCTAAATCACCATGGTCCCCCTGTGTGAACCTGTTTTCTCCTATCTCTGATACAGCAGTATGTTTTGTCAATTAACCTCTGAAATTCAGGAGCAGAGTTTCTAGGAACTTCAGTCATTCTCTGAGGGTCATCAGTCATAAGTCTCAGAAAACCTCAGCACAATGACATGATTTTCTTTCCATCTAATATTTGAACTTTGCCAGGTGTTAGCATTAATCTACAGTAGTTCTGATTTATAGGAGCTTCTTTTGCTCATTCAACAGACATTTGCATGTGTGTGTGTGTGTGTGTGTGTGTGTGTGTGTGTGTGTAGTGTATGTGTGAGTGTGTCTATGCATGCACAGGTGCAAGGAGGCCAAAAGAGGAAACCAGGTGTCTGAACTCTAATTATCTTTAGTAAAACAGTGTTTAATGTAAGTGTGTGTTGTGTTTGTGTGTGTGTGTGTGTGTGTGTGTGTGCACGTATGTGCAGACATACATGTATTGGGTGTTTGTTTAAATGTATGCCATATACGTGCAGCTGAGTGCAAAGACCAGTGAAAAAATTGGATACCCTGGAGCTGGAATGTCAGGGAGTTGTGAGCTACCTGCCCCATCTGTGTGCTGGGAGCTAAACCCAGGTGCTCAGGAAATCTCATAACCCTTGACCCATACTGGATGATGTGTGAGCTTCACCATCCTGGTTTTTGAGAGAGTCTCTCCCTGAACCTGGGGCTCACTGTATTTCACAAGATTGGCTGACTATCAAACCCCGTGGATGCTCCTATCTCCGCCTTTCCACAGAGGGTGACAGGCACATGCATCTCTGCTCAGCAGTTTTGGGGTTGCTGTGGATCTGAACTCAGGTCCTTAGTACATTCAGGTCACACACTGACTGAGCCATTTTCCCAGCTCTACATGGCCTTTCTCATTTTACACATCATTTCATTTGCTGTAAACTATAACTCTATACAAGTTTAATAGATGTTTGTTAATTAGCATTGTTAGTGTCTCAGAATCATACACTTTCTATCACTAATAAGTATATACTCTAGTAATTATGAGCAGTAATACATTGCCAAGGAAAAAGGAAATTGCACTATTGGAAAATGAAAACAATAAGTGTTCTAATCACATACCTCAGCCCGAGTACATCGTAGACAATGGAAAGTCGTTCCTCACAGTTAGGGAGGCTGGGGCATCCGATACCATAGTTCCAGCAGAATTTGTGTTCTAACATGGTGGAAGAGGCAGGAGGCAGTCAGGTGATGTGACATGAGTGCTCACATGGGGGACAGGTGGGCAGACCAGCGGCTTGCCTTATCACTCTGAGAGATCACAGATCTCATCCATCATTTCCTAGCTCCAGAAGGACCAGCTTGTAACACTATAACCTCTAGGTTTATATTGCATAGGAATCTGAGGTTACACTGTACTTGGGTAATAGCATAGAAATAAACAATACCTTTGGGATAAATACATGATACTTCACCTCATCCATCATGGGTGAGAGGAGGCAGAGCAGCAACTTACTCACAAAAGTAGTTAAGCCAAGGACCCTTTGCACATGATACATACCTGTACAGGCAGATGCCTGATATAAGTATGGAGGACTGGGATGGGAGGTCCTTGAGGAACCACTAAAAAAAGGGCAAGATACTCTTGTCTATGGTGAGGACAGATTTTAATAAGTGCTTCTGAAATAGGGCAAATGGTAAGTGTGTGAGCTGAACTCAACGCTGACCTTTAGGAGAAGGAGGCAGTACAGAGGTCCTTGAGCAGGGACTCAGGAGAGTCGGGAGAGGGAGGTTATTCCAAGAAGGAGGGGAAGTGGATTCACACCTGGGTTGTTTGCATGTTGTCTGTGGAGAACTTCAGTCCTTACTTACAGAGGCTGGGAGACAGAAGCCCTGAGCCAAATCCTACCTGCAAGAATTCCTAAACCCTTTCAGCAGCCTTGAATTTTCTCAGTGAGCTAAGACGTAGCGTTGAGTTTTCAGAAACTTTTAGCATTGGCCAAAGTTGAGTCTTAATTGAAAGAAGATTCAGAGAGGCCTGGTTAGACTTGTTAAGGAAAGAAGCCATGCCAGTATTGTTCGTGTAACAGAAAAATGATGTTGTTTTAAGCCCGACATGATGGAGGATGCCCTATAATCCTAAATACGAGAGGTGGAGGCTGGGGGATCAGAATTCAAGTCCATCTTCAGCACCGGTTGAGTTCAAGGCCAGACTTGCTCCATGAGACCCTGTCTCACAAAGATAAAATATTAATGATTTAAAGTAGTTTATTTAGCTATGATTTGCAAGACTTGGATGCATTAGCAAACTAATCAAGATAATTATTTAATATTTAAGAATGAAGATCCTCTTTGGCCGATGACAAAGATCTCTCAGGGAGGCATTCAGAGCACCACGGCTCTGCCTTATCTCAGTGGCTGCCCAAAACTTCAGTGACCATAGAGAGAACAGACAGGCCACACTGGGTTTCTTCACAGCCTAATTCAGCTGAGAAAAAAATATTAAATAAGATTACATACAAAACAGGAATCAAAACAGAATTAAATGAACACTTTATGTACTTTATGTGTGCTTCTGTGCGGCGTGCATGAGTGCATACTTGTAGTGTGCTTATGTGCACAGGTGTGTGGGGTACAACACACACATTTCTCTGAATCTGGAGATCAGGGTTCACTTCATGTGTCTTTTGCTATGACTCTCAATCTTATCCTATAAGGCAAGGATTTGCATTTAATGCAGAGATCACCAATTGGTTAAACTAGTTGACCAGCAATTCCCAGAGATCCTTCTGTCTCTGTCTCCTAAGATACCACTTTCAGCTTTTACATGGGTGCTGGGATCTAAACCCAGGTCTGTATGCTGGCATGGTATCCTAGTTACCCCAGCTGTCAACTTGATAAATCCCACATTTATTTGGGGGAGTCTCAAAAGAAGAATTGCCTTGAGCATGTCTGTGGGGCATGTCTGATTACTAATTGATGTAGGATGCCCCAGCCTACTGTGGGCGGTGCAGCCTTTGGCAGGGCATTCTGGGCGGTACAAGGAAGCTAGCTGGCTGAGCAGAGGCCACGGAGCCTTCTTTCCTGGTCTCAGCTTCTGCTTCAGTTCTGGCTTCCATGTTCTTCCCATGATTTCCCTCACTGATGAATTCTACCTGAAAGTGTGGAATGACAGCATTCCTTTCCTCCCCAACTGGTTTTTGGTCATGGGTTTTACCACAGCAATTTGAAAACAAACAAACACACAGCAAGCACCTTACTGACTAGACCATCTCCCAGCTCCTAAATTAATATGTGTAAATGCATATATCAGATGTGCAAAGTCTTGGTAAATATGCCCAAAGGCTTATGAAGCAGAACAACATGGAAATTCCATTTTGGGCACAAGCCTCAACAAGGATCATATCCTCGTAGTTTCTTGTGTGCTTCCTTTGATTGTTTGCTTAATTAATTGGTTTTCAGGTATCGTGTTCCCAAGACATGGAGTTGGGCTCTCTTTATTCAGGTCAGCTCACACTCTCGATGGGTCTGCCATGCTGGAGGACATGTTGCCAAGCAGATGGAGGAGTCTGAATATGAGGAAATGTTCACCCATTTAATCACTTCAGAAGCATCTGATAAAATCCATTGTGGGTAATTTTTTTAAGGAAACAAGGTGTAAGAGAGTTCCCCTTGATGTTGTAATTTGTATCAGAACAAAACCTGACATGCTGCCTGCTTTGAACTTCAAGACAGGATCATCATCCCCCAGTCACATAATAGCTGCTGTTCTTTGAAAGGAAGGGACAGAAAAGAACCAAAAAAAATTAAAAAATTTTAACTAAAAATATGATATATGATTTTCGAAGTTACATGTGGAGAGGTACGGTAAAGTTGAGATTTCAACTGATCTCCTCATCAACACAGTATGGAAAAGCTATTGTCACTGCAAATAAGGGTAAGGAAGAAATTGTAGAAGCAATCTGGTTTCTGTTACAGATCTCTAGTCTAGGACAGGATTCATCTGCACAGTGAAGTGGGAGGGAAGATGGGACCGGCAGAGTGGACCCCAAGACTGGACTCTGAGAACTGGACACAGGCTTGCAACTTGCTCTTTGCCTGACACTTTAAGGAAAGGCATCCACACGTGAGCTCTCAGGGTAAACATGGAAATGGGTGGAGCTGTGCCCAAGGTCTATTTAGCAGTAAAGGACCATATGTGGTAAAGAGATGGAGCTTAAAGGTTGGAAAATACACTGCTGTGCCTCAAAAGTGGTGACTGAGAGGAGATTAATATTTGTATGTCAGTAAGACACAGTGTGTGTCCAGGATGAGTGGCTCATCCTCAGAGAGTGGGTGAAAATCCAGGACAGAGCTACGTGAGGGGGAGGCTTCACACCCCTGCTGTCCCACCCCTCAGATCACACAAGCTGATCATGCAGAGATGCAGTTTTATCCCTTAACACCCCACTTATAGCTTTCCATAGCAGTGCTGAATTTCTGCAGATTCCAGGTAGGATCCCACATGTGAAGCAGGTGGGATAGTTATGGACCTGATGACACATTAAGTGATGAGCATGGTAATGCTTAAGACTGGACTAGTTTTGGCTGAAAGCATCCTGGTTCAGGTTTTTCCTTCAAAAGTGTGGGATCCCCAATGGGTACTTCAGTACTAGAAATAAAGAACTCATTGGAATGTTGCGATGTCAACCCTTTCATGTTTCATAGATTCAAAATACAAAGTGGTACTTTAATGTATATTTTAAATTTTAAAAGAGTTGATTCAAAATACATTGGGAAAGTTACATTGGGTAATTAATACATTGGGAAACTAGAATAACATTTTAAAACAGAAGAAATTAGTATAATGTTCTGCATGTTAGACTCTGCAATCAACCGTCATTACAAAATATGGGATTTTTATGTAGAAGATGGATTTGGAAGACTGTTCTCTTTAACTTCATTTGGTGGAGGCTCCAGAGATTGATCAGCTGTTAAGAGCACTGGCTGCTCTTGTACAGGACCTAGCTTAGGTTCCCAGCTGTGTCATGGTGGTTAACAACGATCCATAACACTAATTCCAGGGGAATTTGATGCCATCTTCTGACCTCTGTAGGCATTGCATGACACAGGTGAACATACATGTGGGCAGTACACTCATACACATAATAATAAAAATAAAAAATGAAATATTTTTAAAAACAAAAGTCTTCATATGGCCCAAATGATTATATTTTAACAACATAATTTATAGTGTGTGTATTTTGCAGATAAGCTGAAATATCTGGAATTAGCAATCTAGTATTACAGGTGGCATCCTTTTTAGCCTTAGGATATTGCTGGTTTTGTTCCTCCATCAATGAAAGAATTACTAAGGAGAAAAATCTCACAACAACAGATAGCAGCAGTCAGACAAACTCTTATTAAAAGATAAAGAATCACATCTATACACACAAAGAATCACAGACACACACATTCATACAGAAATACGAAGCTGTCTGTCCACAAGTGTGGGGTGGTCCAATATACCTTAGGGAGAATCTGGGTTTTAAGAGTCTCACTGGTTTCCCCTCCCTTACTTTTGGGCTGGTCAACTTAAACAAAGTGGGTGCTGATAGGCTTATAGCTCAAAAGATGAGGAGTCTAGGTCTAGCTGGAGGGACCCCATTGGAATTAAAAGTAAGGCAGGGAATGTATCATCTTTACTACTTCTCAGTGACTCTGTTGGGTCCCTCCACTAGGGAGACAGAAATTATACATAAATTACGATAGTAACTACTAATTCTGATGACCTGAGTGCTATAAATGGTCTCATCTATGTAAGGGAGGGATGGATGCTTAGCTGAACTCTAAGAGCCGTGATTTCCTCAACACCTGTTTAATTTTTAAATGTTTAGGGCAGATGTACAAAATTAATTATTGAATCTACATATTCAACTTTTCCTATTATTGTCCAATATATTGATATGAAAATAATGACTTAGGCAGCCCTGACTGAAGGACAGTAACAGGAGCCATTTATCTCGATGTAGATAGATTTAACTGTGTCTATTCTCAACCTATTGTGACAGGGTGAAGTAAAATCACCTTTAATTTTAAATCATCTGCAGTAACATTTCAGTAATTTCTCTCCCTATAGCTGATTTCAGAGTGTATTCATTGCATTATTATTTTCAAAGACACCAATGTTCATGAAATTTTCAAGCATTTAATTTGTACGCTAACAATGAGACTCATGTTTTTAAAGATGGGAAAAAAATCATCAAACATTGACAAGTGTAGAACATTAGGCCCTGCTGTGGGTCTTAGCTTCTGAAATGACTTCAACAACTTTGTTAAAAATCTAAAGCAAAACTCTATTAAAATTACAGCTTCAGCTGATGCAGCACATGGTGCAGTCAACCAATTCTTACTGTAACTTGTTATATTTAAGAGTGTTTTTAGACCTCAATGACATTGACAATTTAAGGAATTTAGAGAGCAATCATATTGTTTTAAAGGCAGTAACTATAACTGGCTGGATTTTAATACCATTGGGGTGGAGAGGAAGACAGAACAGGGACAAATGATCAGGAAACTGTAAGGCTCCTATGTGGGAAATGAATGTCATTATTAAAAACTTGATTCAAATTGAAAGGTCCTTGTTTATATAAAAATAAAATATCAATAATACTAAAAGTGTGTTTAGGCTGACCTGTTCCCAGAACAAATAGAAATTTATATCTATATCTATCTATCTATATATTCAAATTTCAATCAATTAAAAAACAGAACTTTAAAAATTATGATAATAAAAGTCATTGACAAAGATGATGTTTTTAAGTACATTGATATTGGTTATAATAAATGTAAATATGTTAAACCTATCACTGAAAAAAGTTATCAGTTAGAACTGAATACATATAAGATCTATGCCATTTACAAAAATCTCTCTCTAAGAAGATGGAAAATATGTTAGAAAATATCTTAAAGATATATAAGGTATACATTCAACTGTATAAATCCACAGTAAGTATGTAGATATTGTAGAATTAACTTGAAAGAATTTCTTCCTCTAATCCCAACACTCAAGAGAATGAGCCATGAGTTCAAGGCCAGCCTGAACTACCCAGCAAATGTCTGGTCAGCCACTCTACATAGCAAGGCTCTGTGTCAAGAAACATACTAAAGTTAGGCATGCCTCCATCAAATACAAAACCTGGTGTGAAGGTGGATGTTATAATTCTGCATTTAGGTTCAAATACTAGGAGTGTGTTAGAGGCACAGGGACAGTGATCAGAATCATAGCAAAAAAACACAGACTGGTGAATCCCTGCCTCCCTGAAACACAAGCCAAAATGAACATTTTCTCCATTAAGTTGCTTTTTGCTGCACCATTTGATAACTTCAGCAAAAGTAGTAACAAATATTCACACCGAGGAGCCAAGCCACCTCAGCCCTTAGCAGACCTCTTTGTTTACCAGAACATTAAATGACTTCTAAGCTTAGGTCTTACAGTGTTTCTTTACATTATATAAGACCACAGGTAAATAAATAAATGTATAAATAGAAATTACATAATACTAGTGTCCTCTAGAGGAACCGCCATGACAGGATGGGTATATGTTATAAAAAGAGATGTATTTCACTCATGTGCCCCGTCGGTGCTACGCAGCCCACCAGTGCGGTCTGGATAGTGGGAGACTCTGCACCCGGTGGCTGCCCTGTCCATGTGGCTGGGCTCCTCGGAAGTTGGGACTTGGTGCTGAGAGAATGGAGGATGACTGAAGAGCTGTGTTGGAAGACTGAAAGACCTGGATTCTGGTAGCAAAGACGAGAAGGAAAGTAGCAGCAGCAATAACAGGACAGACAGACACACCAGCCAGCAGGAAAGGAAGGTGGGCGGCTGCACTCTCCATCAGGAAGTTGGGCGGCCGCACTGGTTTCTCCTTGGAACTCTGTGTGTCTGGGCAGCTGCGCAAGGGGCTGCCTGCTCTGAAGGAGGGTCTTACCCCTTCAATTAGCCTTCCCTGGGAAGGGCCTCCAAGGTCCACACACAGGTGTGTCTCTTAGTTGAATCCGGATCCAATCAAGTTAACAGTCAAGACAAACCACCACACCTAGTAAAAACTAAATGTGAGGATTTGCATGCGAAATATTAGCTTCCTAACTGTTTGAGTGTTATTTATGACAGAACCAGTATAGTCTGTATTTTGCTGGGTATTTAATGACCATGCAAATGCATAAAAATTATAAATTATATTTTAATTGCTTCATTTACTTAATTTTAGTTTTAATTTTAAAAGTAAAAATAAGGAAAACCTGAAGGAAATCAAACAGAAGCTAAGCACTGCTCCTCTACAAAGTATTATCACGGTGTTTTATGCCACTGTGTGCAGGAAATGGGGTCTAACACCAGTGTTTCTTCTTCTAAGTGGCCATTGTTGTATTGTATCAATAAAATCTATAAAAGCCACATTTCTCACATTTCTTTGCCATTTAGATCCCAAAAGAGTTTCAGGTACCATTAATCAGTTGAACCAGGACTTTAGAAATGTAGTGTCCTGAAGTTAAATTTTTAGACAGATTCTCTTGGTTATTCTACAGTGCACAGGAAACTTATTTTTGTTGTTCGGTGTTTTTAGATCCTTTGGGGCTCAGCAAGCATTGGTCCTGAAAAGCTCTTCATGGTTCCTGGATTGCAGTGAAGTTTATCTTCTCCAGAAGGTACTGGGTAACATGGGGCTGCCAAGAAGGCAGTGACTGGGACAGGTGGCTTCCTCCATGACAGGTGTGACATTTCAGCCAGGGTAGGAGTTCCTTGGCAATTAAGCTGATTTTTGTTCATCAAGTCATTCCTGGAAACTGAGACTAAACGCTGCTTCTCTAACCTTCCTGTCACTTATAAGTGACTGAACTGTTTTCTTCTCAAAGAACTTGACTTGTTATGATTTCTAAAACTTTGCTCTTATTGTAGCAAAGATTCAAAGATTTAAATAAAACCAGAGATATAATCTTTTAGCAAAGGATTGATATTGCAATGATAGCGTCTGTGAGATGGCACAGCAGTTAAAGATACTACCCACTAAGCCTGATAGTATGATTTCTACACCCAGACCCAAATAGCTCCAACAAATTGTCCTCTGACCTCCACATACACTTAAAATATAAATTCATAAATCAGAGGAAAATCAGTTAAGAGATGGAGTAAGAAGTTCTGCTGACCTATTTCACAGATCATTAATAATAATTATATTCTCTGTATTTAGAAAAGCTGGAAGTACAAATTATGAATATTTTCACCATTAAAGATATACATTTAAATGTATATGTATGTTTATTCTGATTTTTAAATGAAACATGTCT
>NW_008345455.1:30925-38597 GCF_000622305.1 Nannospalax galili
GAAATTCCACAAATGTGCACATTTTATATTTCACTTAAAAATGAACTTCTAATATTTAAAAATACAATGTCATTGTGTACAATAATGTGGAGCAAAGGAAATGTGAACCATTGGAAGTAAACTTCAGTCATCCATCTGAGAACTCTGTGTGTTAATTTCAAAACTAAGCATTGGCTTCCCATGGGACTCAACAATTTCATGCCCATGGATTCAATCAAATCATTTAAATGTCTATGGAAATTTATTTATAATTAACTAAAATGGAACTAATTATGATGTCCTTTCAATACCTGAATATATAAACTATGGTTAGAGCTAATATGGTAGAATATTATTTGGATTTTCAAACCAAAGTTTCTCACAAAATACTAATAAAATTGAAATGTGTATGGCTAAGTAAATACAATTTGGAAAGATTTCACACCTGGCTCAGCTAAGATAAAAATTGTATTAGGCAAAATTGTACAAATATTTAATTGATGACATCACTGGTATTAGTTCTGCGAAAATATTAAGTTGATGAGGCTTGATTGAGGGATAGTTTTTTACTATATAGAATGACAATTATTTTAATCCATAAAAACAAAGGAAAAGGCATAAATACATCAATAAAATGTACAATAACTGGAAATATTCATTAGATAAGATCAGGTGGGCTTTGTGTAGTAATGCCTTAAACAGAAACATTCATTAAAAGACAATAAGAACATGGAGAATGTTCGATGCAATATTTTAACACATAATATTTAAGTTTTTTGTGCTTTCCATACAAAATACCTTTATCATCTTTATAAACCCTCCTGTATCCCACACACCTCACACTATGCCCCACCAGATTTCATGCATTCTGTTATATATACTAAGGTTTACCAAGTCAAGTTAGTGTACCCAGACATCCCTCAGTGCAAGTTAATCCACAAGGGTCTAGTGAGCCTGTCTAGACTCACTCCCTTAAAAAAGATCAGCTCTCCCTCATCTAGCAATAACCAGCTGCAAATGGCCTATTACCCATTCCCCCAGCTCTATGCTACGTTTTTGTATTCTTCAATTTGCATAGGTCTGTCTTGTGTAATTGTTCAACAATGTTGCCATTGCTTTAAGTTCATATGAACAAAGTCTGAGGAGCCTATAAGACTCTATTTCCATATGGTCATGGTCCTCCTTCAATGTCTCTTACGATATTCCCACCCCCTCTTCTGCAATGGCCCCCAAGTCCTGGGTGGGTGAAAACTGATGTAGGAATTCAGTCCAAAGACCCACACTGTAAAGACCCTCGTTTACCACTATTTGGTCATTTGTGGACTTTTGTGTTCCTTTTCCTCTATTGTGCAGGGAGCTTCATTGATAAGAGTTAAGAGGTGCATTAGTGCTCTCTCTACCCTTTGCTCCACTATGGTCCGTGAGCCTTAGGTGTAGAGGTTCCATTGTAGATGTGTCATTGAAGGTTGAGCATCTCACTAACACTTCATTTTCTGTGTGTGAACAGTTGTAGAACTCTGTAATAGTCTCTGTTGCAAAAGAAGTCTCCTTGATGAGTGGTAACTGGCATATTTGTATGTCAATATAAAAATCCACATTTAGCATATAGTAAAAAGTTACATTTGTCTAGGGAAACAAAAGCCTTAGGATTGTCTGAAATCAATGACCTCTCCAGCCATGTGTATTTGGCTATGTTTACAGTACCACACATGAGTTTTTTTCTCATTGAGTGGCATTTAAGTCCAATTAGGGAGCTGTTGATTACCCCCAAAATAAAAGTGCCATTACTGCACCAACGTTCTTTAATATTTATGTCATTCTTATAGTTAGTAGGTGTTAAAGCTGGGTTTGGACCATTGATTAATATTCTTCCTGGGCAGCTTGTATGGTGTCCTCCAAAAGTATGAGAGCTAGTCTTAGGGAGGAAGCTTCCAGGTCCCTTCCAGCTCTGTTCCTTCAAGTCCTGTGTCCAAAATATGTCCTGTCTTCAACAACAGGGTTTCACCTTCAAGTTCTAGGAAGCAATTTAGGGCTATGACAATAGCCTTTGTAATTTGGGGAGTCTTTAGACTACCCTGGTTAAAAAGTTGAAGGGCTATTTCTTCTGTCTATAACTATTTCTTGTTATGTGCCATTCAGCTATCCACGTAGACTCATATAAAGATATTATATGTGTATTTTTTAATAGGCTTTTGAGCTCAAACATTTCCCTCTGGTTTTTCACACCGGATAAGTGTTGTTTATCTCTCATGCCTCCCACTGCAGTTAAGGTACCCATTTCCCTATTCCACCCTGATAATCCCTGTCTCCTATGGTCCCCCATCCCCTTGAGCTCCTTCTTCCCCTTTGTCCTGCTGTTTCCTTGAATAGCTCTCCCTCTTCTCCTCACATTTAAATACCCTGATTTTACCTATTCCTCCTTTGGTAACACCTGTATCCTACTGTTTCTCTCTCTCTCTCTCTCTGTCTCTCTGTCTCTCTGTCTCTCTCTCTTCCTCTTTCCTTCTTTCTCTTTACTTCCATTGTTCCTTTCCATTTCCTGGCTCTTGCAGTTACATCAGAATATTTACTGCTAAGATCCACAAATGAGGGAGAATACATGTCAATTTTTTTCAGTCTCTGTTACTTAGTATAACTCTTTCTAGTTTCATCCATTTACCTGCAAATTTCATGATTTCATATATCTTAATGCTGAATAAAAACCCATGTGTAAATGTATATGTTCATTACCTAATGGTAAATTGAGGGATACCTAGACGGCTTCCATTTCTTAACTCTTGTGAAAAGAGCAGCACCAAGCACGGATGATCAAGTCTATCTGCAGTACGATGAGTTCTTTGGGTATATGCTAAGAAGTGATATAACTAGATCATATGGTGGATTCATTTTTAGTTTTTTAACAGTTCTCCACACTGCTTTCCTTAGGGGTTGCATGTGTTTGCAATACCACCAGCAGTGAATGAGCATTCCCCTTTCCCTACATCCTTACAAGCATTTGGTATCATTTATTTTTTTTAAATTTATCCAGTCTGACTGGGGTAAGATGAAACCTACAGGTGGTTTTGATTTGCTTTTCCCTAATTACTAATGATATTGAAGACTTTTGAAGGTGTTTCTTAGCCTTCTTTATTTCTTTTGAGAACTCTCTTTTCAGATCCATAGCCCACCCTTTAATTGGGTCATTTGTTTTCTTAATTCTTTGTTTATTGAGTTCTTTATGTATTCTGAATATTAATCTTGTTTTGGATGTGCAGCCCCTGAAGATTTTTTTCCCCTTTGTGAGTTTTCTCTTTATTTCTTTGATTGTTTCCTTTGTTGTACAGAAGCATTTTAGTTTAATGGGATCCAATTTGTTGATTGTTGACCTTATTTCCTGAGCAACTGATGTCCCATTTAGAAAGTTACCTTCTACACCTATATCTTGTAGGCTACCACCAATGTTTCTTCTAACAGTTTTAGAGTTTCAGGTTTCACACCGAGGTCTTTGATCCATTTGGAATTGACTTTTGTGCAGGATGAGAGATAGGATCTAGTTTCACTCTTCTACAGGTGGAGATCCAGGTTTGACAGCACCATTTGCTGAAGATGCTGTTTTTCCCTCAAGTGTGCTTTCCCGGCACCTTTGTCAAATATCTGGGGACCGAAATTACAAGTGTTCATATTTGGGTCTTCAATTATGTACCATTTTTCTGTGTGTCTGTTTTGTGCTAGTCCCATCCTTTTATAGTGAGTACAGCTCTGTAATATATTTTGAAATATGGTATAGTAATCCCCCCAGTGTTGCTCTTTCTGTTCTGGATTGCTTTGGATATCTGTGGGCTTTTATGAGTGCATAAGAATTTTAGGACTTTTTGGTAATTATGTGAAGAATTTCTTGGGCATTTTGATTTGGATTTCATTGAATCTGTAGATTGCTTTTGGTAGGATGGTCATTTTCACAGTATTAATTTTTCCAATCCATGAGTACAGGAGAGCTTTCTGTCTCCTGCCATCTTCTTCAATCTCTTTCTTCAAAGATAAAATTTTCATTTTTGAGACCTTAAATGTCTTTGATCAAAGTTATTTCTATATAATTTGAAGTATTGGAAATGGGATGGTTTCCATGTACTGTTTCTCTGACAGCTTATTATTGGTACGCAGAAAGGATATGGACTGTTGTAGTTTGATTTTGTAACCTGCAGCTTTGCTAATAGCGAACACCATTCGAAGGAGTTCTCTGGTGGAATTCAAGGATCTCTTAGGTGTGTTGGTTACCATCATCTTAATTTCAGTTTGTGTTCTTGGTCTAATTTTCTTTCTCCACAATTACACCTTCACTTTCTTCTTTCTCTTCGGTATGTTTGTTCCTTCTGCCCTTTGTCTCGTTTTGAGTATTCTCTGTCAGGCTGGTTTGGTAAACATGATTGATTTCAGGCTCTCTGTATCATGGAAGATCTGTCTTTCCCTTTAAACTATGATAGACAGATCTTTTGTGTTGGGTATTCTTGGTATCTATGATCATCTAGAACTTGGTATACTTTGGTCCAGGCTCTTCTGACTTTCATAGATTGCGTTGAAAAGTCAGCTGTAAGTCTGATGGGTTTTCGTTTATATGTGACTTGTTTTATTTTGCAGCTTTCAATATTCTTTGTTCTGTACATATAATGTTTTTACTATGATATGCAGTGGAGAGTTTCTTTTCTGATCCTTTATATTTGGCATTTTATGAGCTTCTTATATTTATTATTTTTTCTATTTTTTATTCTTCTTTTTCAGAGCTGAGGACTGAACCCAGGGCCTTGTGCTTGCTAGGCAAGCGCTCTACCACTGAGCTAAATCCCCAACCCCAGACCTTGTCTCTTAAAAACAAACAAACAGGCTGGCGAGATGGCATAGTGGTTAAGAGCACATACTGCTCTTACAGAGGACCTGAGTCTGGTACCCAGCAACCACTTCTGGCTGCTCATAGCTCCAGCTCCAGGGGAGTGTCCCACATTTCCTGCATATAACAGTCCTATGTTCTTTTGAATTTTTCATATTCTTTTCATGAGCAGTCCAATTCTTCACCTTTATCATCCGATCTTGGTATTATGTTTTCTGTTCCATTCATTTAATTAGTGGGCCTTTCTCCTGTCATTTCAAATTGGATTATTGAATTTTTCACTTTCTTCTTCATTCCAGCCTGAGTTTCCTTCAATATTTCTACCTCTTTTGTAAATTCAGACAGAAGCTTATCCACATTCTCTTTTAGTTCTTTGAGTTGTGTGTTTTTTACACTTGTTAAATTCTTTGATCATGTTTGTTCTTTTAAATTCTCTGTCCTGGTTTATATCTAGAGTGCTCTATGTGTAGAACTTGTCTATAGGACTGTTGGTGTTTGGAGGGGACATGTTATTTTGGTTATTCATATTATTTTTTCATTGTAGCTTTGGCATATGGATTCCTTTGTTGCTTGTGATTCTTGTATGAAACTCAAGCCTTCCTACCTTCCTTTGTTGAATTGAAGTCTTATTTTGTTTGCATTACTTATGTACATTTAGGATTGGGTATGAAAAGCTGGTTGGTCTAGGCCTCAGGTTCTCCCTTTTGATTTTATATTAGAGGGTTCACAGGGCTTCAGTCAGGCTACTCAGGACTCTCCAGGAGGGCGAGGAGACCATAGCTAGTTAGGGACTCCTCAGTATCCTCAGATGGATAGTGCCAAGGTCCAAGGAGAGGGAATGGAAAGTGGATGTGGTGATCCCTACTAGTCAGCAGGGAAGCCTAAGTCATTGAGCAGAGGGAGAGACTGCAGGGGTCCCAAAGCATGGGGTGGGAGTGGCATGAGACTTGGCCAGCTCACTCCAGAGGCTGAGTCAGGCACTCTCAGGTAGTCTCAAAAGGTCTACAAGCACAAGGAGAGGTTAAGAACTAGGAACTTAGGGCCATTATCTTGTCTGATAAGGTAGTAATGAACACAGGCACAAAGCCCATGTGAGTTTACAGCAGAAAGAATGAATATTCGTATGTGCAAAAATTTTTAAATCACAATATAAGTACATTTACTTGTGTATTTCCATTACTGTGGTAAAGCACTGACCAAAGTCAACTTGGAGAAGGAAAATCTGTTTAATCTTACACTTTATAATCCATTGTGGAGAGCAGCCCGGGAAGGAACCTGAGGACCAGAGCAGGAGCAGAGATCATGAAGGAATCCTGCATCCTGGCTTGTTTCCCTTGGCTTGCTCAGCTAATGTCCAATGCCACCCAGGCCCACCTGCCCAGGGCTGGCCTTGTCCATCATGGGCTGGACCCCTACATCAATTACCAGTATAGAAAATGCCCCCAAAGATGGCCAGGAACAAATCCTATGGGTGATATTCCTCACCTGAAGTTCCTTCTTCCCAGGTAACTCGAGTTGGTGTCAAGTTGACAAAAATCAGCCAGCACAGTGTATTTCTAAATCAGCTGGAGACTGCCATGTGTTAATGCAACTGCCTTGCAAAGGTATGAAATTATCTCAATGAAAAGATTAGGGGGAAGCAATGTAGACCTGATCAGATTTGGGAATTTGTGGGACTACAATGTGCAAAGGTGCCAAGTCCATCAGATGCTGCTGCTTCTCATAAATGTTATAAGTAAAAGCACATAAATTCCAGGACAGAACAATTAAATTGATAATAGCTGAGGGAAGCATGTTTCTCACTGTTCAGGAGGAAGTTGACACTAGGAAGAGGAAAAGGCTTGACCCATCTGAGTGCAGCTTATGGAGCTCATAACACTAGCACTGGGTCATGTTTAAACTCAGGGAGGGATGTATGCTTTTAGTCAGTGCAGAAATGCCTTCCCTAATTCTGTAGTGTAGTAGGCATTTCAAAGCCACCACCTTTGTAGCAATGACCTGGTCAAAGAGCTAGATCTTGGAATCTAAAACCATTTTCCAGTAAAGGTATCAAAGCACATAATTGGGTGTGGGACTGGAAGTCATGGAGGAAGTGATCACGCTTCCTTCCTTGTGGTTGAGAATGGATGTGGTAAGGGCTCACCACGACAGGCTTATAATCACAGGAAAGAAGAAGGCCCCAAAGCCACCATGGATGGCCACATTAAAATAATCTGAGCAACAGCACAAACAACAGTGGATTCAAATTATACTTTACACTATAAAGTAGATATTTCACTGACATAAGTAGTTGATGAAGTAAATAAGCAGTTATGCAAAAAGAGAGAAATCTCCCAATTTGAAGAATTTCACATGACGTCTATAGACGCTTGGCTACCTTCATGCATATGAATTCAACTTCTTTATTTCTATTGTGGTTTCAGAATATCACCTCTTTCCCAAAATGAGCAAAAAATGGCAGATTTCCAATTAGAAAATGAATAGTCACATCTGCAGCCAGGTGAGCAAAGCT
Source organism: Nannospalax galili (assembly GCF_000622305.1). NCBI lineage: Eukaryota > Metazoa > Chordata > Mammalia > Rodentia > Spalacidae > Nannospalax > Nannospalax galili. The sequence goes on from NW_008345455.1 coordinate 38,278, forward strand.
TACAGCAGTAAGGAAGACTCTTGATAGTCTCCACTGTGGTAAGTGATAAGAGAGACTCAATCTCTTTGATCCTCTGTTGACTGAAAAGCTTACTGATGAGAACAAAATGAAGGCAATCCCAACGAAGGCTGATTTTGTAGAATTCCTGAATAGTGTTAATAATAACTGCAAAAATTGTATATAATAAAATAAATGTATGGAATCTGCAAGAACCAAGAATAATGTAAACAGCTTTGATGAAATGAAAATTGATATTTTGGAAGAAATCTTGGGAGAGGAAACAAACCGATAAAATCAGAGAATAAATTGAAGGTATCTGA
>NW_008345455.1:38838-43765 GCF_000622305.1 Nannospalax galili
AAAAAGGTAATAAAAAGTAGAAGAGCTGACACTATTTTAAAAGTGCTTAACCAAAAACTGTTTCAAATACAAAGTTACAACATCTGAAAAGGATATTTGTGAAATTCACAAGGAACAAATTTAGTATACAAACTACCTCAAGAAATTTTATAAACCATTAAGATTTTGGAAGGGAATTGAATGAGCAGTTATGAGAAACAGAAGCTTTAATACCTAATAAACATATGAAAAAATGCTCACATTCACAGAAGAGCAGAGAAATTCAAGTTAAAGAAAAACCCATTATACATCCGTAGCTTAGTGATTTAAACCACCAGTAAATGTTGATTGGAATGTTGAAGCTCTGAAAACCTGAACATAGGCTTATAAATATCAGAATCACTTGGAGGGGACATTTGGGGCTACATAATAAAATTAAAACAATACAACTGTGGATTAAAAAACGGAAACCCTGTTTTTTTCTCATTGCAACTTCATTTAGGAAAACAGTATTTTTTTCAAGCAGACATTAATTTTGACAAAACAAAACATGAAATAGTTGAGTCATTATTATTTGGAAATAAATGGTTATTTTATTAAATAGTCATTTAATGTTAATGCATGAATTGTTACATAAAACACCATCACTTTGCTGCCTGATACTTTTTGAGTGTACAAGTAGGTTTTGATGTCAAATAGTTTGATTATATGTTCTACGTATGTATGAAGAAAAACAGATAACATGTTACATGTAATACATGGCAAAGGTTGTATCCCATTTTGTGGGCTGTCTGTCCACTTTATGGATAGTTTCTTTGCTGTGCAGGAACTTTAATTTCACATAATCATATTTGTTGATTTTTGGAACTATTTAGAGTCCTGTTCAAAATGTTTTGGTTTATATCTGTAATTTAAACGTTGTTTTCTATATTCTCTCTAACAGTCTCAATGTTTCAGATTTGACAATAAGGTCTTTGATCCATTTTGAATTGATTTTTGTGCAGAGTGGGAAATGAGTATCTAATGTCATCTGTAGGTGGATCCAGTTTTGCAGCACCATCTGCTGAATAGGCTATTTTTTTCAGTATACATTTTGATGCCTTTGTCATGAATTACGTGGTCACAGCTGTCTGGGTTAAGTTTGTATCTCATTTCCATTGGTCTGTGTGTCTATTTTATGCTAATACCAGACTCTCTTTTCCAGTGTGGTTCTGAAGTATAAATTTATAATGTTATGTGATGCCTCTAGTCTCATTTTTTTTCCTGTTTAGGATGCTTTGCTAGCTATGATCCATTGGGTTTCCATATAAATTTTTGGATCTTTTTTGTTCTAGGAAAACTGTCATTAGAATTTTGATGGAAATTTCATTGACCCTATTGACTACTTTTGGTAATATAACCATTTACATATTGACCATTTTGCATTTCCAGGAACAAGTAAGGTCTCTGCATCATCTCTTAACTTCTTCAAATGTAATTTTAGTGTTTAAAGTTTGAAATATTTCATTTTCTTTTTGAGGTTTCTTCCAGTGGTCCTTCTTGTTGAGGAGCCTACTGAGAATGGGATGTGTTTCCTAATTTCTCATCAAGTTCATTACAGGAATACAGGAGGTATATTGATTTTTCTGTGTTAATTTTGTATCCTGTAATTTTACTGAAAATGTTTATTAAAACAATGTTCTGGTAAAGGCTCTAGGATCATTCCCTCAGACAGGAGGTTGATACCTACAAAATACAAAGAACATTAAAAGGTAAACACCAAATGCTCCCCAAACTGGAAACAAATAAAGGAGCTAATGAACTGAAAAGACAGTTCTCCAAAGAAGAAGCATACACAGCAATAAACATTTTTAAAAATGTTAACAGGGGCTGGAGAGATGGCTCAGAGACTAAGAGCACTGACTGTGCTTGCAAAGAACCCAGTTCCATGGTGGCTAGAAACTATCAGAACTTCAACTCCAGTTCCAGGGTATCCAACATTCTCTTCTGACCTCCACGGGCATTGCAGGGCATAGATACACTTACATACATGCAGGCAATATGCTCATACATATAAAATAAAATTAATAAATAAAATATTTAAAGTGTTTGACATCCTTAGCCATGAGGGAAATGCAAATGAAAGCCCTCGGAGATCCCATCTCAACCTAATCAGAATGCCTTGGACAAACAAACAACCCAGGAAACAAATCACGAAGTGCTATGGGAAGGCAGGGAAGGAGGAGCTCTTGCTCACCGTGGTGGGAGCTTGAGCAGTGAGCCACTGTGGTAGCGGTGTGAGGGGTGCCTTAACATTAAAGTTGGAATGTGCCATGTGGTTCAGCCAGGTCTCCCACAGAGCAGCAGACAACACTGGCCCTTTAGCCTGCTTTTGGTTACACATCAGAACACCACAGTATGACCTGACCATTGAAGACATTACACACATGAAATACAGAACAAATAAGGAGAAACACCTGGTGCCAACTCCAAAGCCTTGGCTCTATGACCAAGCTTTCACCTCTGCGTGCCTAGGGCTGGAAGATCCTGTGAAAGTCATCTGAACAGAAAATTTAACATCTGTAAGCTCAAGTTCCTCCATGCGACCACTGTGAGTCAAGCAGAAGGTGTCAAGCAGGAGGAGCCCGTTGTTCTCCCACTGAATCAGTCACATGAAGGGGAGGAGCTGCCGCCAAATGACAAGGGAGAACCAAGGTGAATGGTGGGCTAGCAGGTGAGCTGCTGTGTGGGAAAACCTGAGAGCAACCGGGGGCAGGACACGGAGATGGCCGTGTTCCACCTCTTTGCAAGTCACCCTCTCCCAGATGTCATAAACTATGCAAAACCAAAATAGAAGGTGTTGTGTCGGTTTGTCAGCCCTGGGATCTGAGAGAGTGCACATGGTTTCACAAGAAGGCAGAGGAGAAAAACGGCAAAACAAACCTCACACTGTTGTGAATCTTGAGGGTTACAACAACTGGCCTGGAATGTGTGCCTACTTGTGCAATAGTGCTACAGATGGTTTAGATGAAACCAACTACTTTTTAGTTGGATTTAAGGCCCACTTCATAGGATAGAGCCCATGCCTGTCATTGATATCAGAACTAGAAACCTAAGGCTAGACAGCACAAAGGCCATGAGACAAAGCACAATAAAACTATTTTGTTACATAGGTGCATTATTAAACTTATTTCCGATGATGGATGCCCATAGACTAATGCATCTCTTCACTCTCAGCAGAGTAGATTCCTTATGGATAAGATGGTGACTAACACAGAAACACAACCGGCCAGTGTGCAGAGAGCAAGAGGCTGCGGACTGCCCTTCCCTGAACAGGACACTGTACCGGCTTGTCTCCCAAGGCTCAGGGATCATTGTGGAACAGGGGACAGAAAGACTGTAAGAGTCAGAGGAGGTGGATGACCACAGAGAAGCTGAATTTTCCAGATGACAAGTTAGTTAATCTTATGAATTTATAGCAAGGCTGAGAACACAGACATGTGTCACTTGAGTTCAAACCAGACGAAATCCCAACATAGGCTTGAGGAAATGAATGCGAAATCTTACACAATCTGAGGAACTACTTACTGGTAACCAGTGAATGATGGAAAGTGGGGAGTCAGTGTCATTTTAAGGTGGGAATCTTTGTATGTTGGCAAGGCTCCAGTGGGTGAACCCACACTGATGGGCATTACTGAAGGGCACTTTGGAACACAAACCTGACTCTATAGGCACACACACACACACACACACACACACACACACACACACATATATTAGATTAGAGAAATTTTGGGGAGGTGTTGTAAGAGGGATGGAGATGTGGGGAAAATCTAATATGATCAAAATATATTGAATGAAATTCACACAAATAAATAAGTAAATAAATTATATTAAAAACTACCAAAGAGAAAAATAATAACAGTTGACAAGAAGTAGAAGGATAGAGTGGGATGGAGGTGAGGGATGGCATCTGAATGTGACCAAATATGTTGTATGAAATTCTGAAAGAACCAGTGAAAATATCATTTAAAACTCTGTACTAATTTTTAGTGCCAGGCACAGGGGCACAGGTCTATAATCCAGCATGCAGGAGACCTCTGTGAGATCAAAGCCAGCCTGTTCCTGGCCAGATGGGGATTCAGGGAGAACCTATCTCCAAAAAAAACAAACAAAAAAATCCTATTTTTTGCAAAAGGAAGAAAATAAGATTAAATTTAAATTTGAACTATTTAAAATATTTAATAATGAAACAAGAAACAAGCTTCTTACCTAGATATATATATATTTGAGTCAGGGTCTCCCTGTAGCCCCAGTTGGCCTGGAACTCACTTTGTAGCTGATGCTGGCCTTGAACTCACAGAGACTCACCTGCCTCTGCCTTCTACATGTTGGGATTAAAGGCATGTGCCACCAAGCCCAGTCAAATTTATATAATTTTTTGAAACAGAAAACAAATATATGGGTTTATAGACAATATTGACATTATCTTCACTCACACTAAATTAAGTACAGACTCCCTTTACCAAAGTGTTTGTGCATTTCATGTTTCTGTTCTGTAGGCATCAGAAAAGTTGGCTTGCCTAATTTGCATAATGGCAGAATTCCACAAATATCAGGGCTATTTCTCTTTTATAGTGTGAACTCAATGACTGAGATTTAAGAAGTCTTGTTCATCATAAGGAATTAAATATCAGGGTAATCAAGGCAGGCAGGGTAATTGTCTTTGTGGGTCATGTCCATTAAGTACCAAACCATGCTGTCAATCTGGAGGGAAATGAACAAAATCCATATGTTATATACATCAATTCTGCATGCTATATTGCTTGCACAGATTTCTGAAATTCTATAAAGGAAATGGCAAAGAAAACTACAAGATACTTGCCATTGAGCTGCTTTGATATGGAAGTTCCATGATTAAGAAAAATCAAAAGGAGAAGTGTTTCCTAAGCCTTGAGGTTTTTTTTTT
>NW_008345455.1:44108-45378 GCF_000622305.1 Nannospalax galili
CAGAGAAATATTTGATTAGACTTAGCACTTTTGAAATGTTTTTGTCCAAGGATTCAGTGTGAAGTGCTGGGCTTAGGTTTTTCACACAGATTTTGGGTCCACCCTTTCAACTCATAACAAGAGACACTACATATTCATATTGGTTAAAATGTTTTTAAAGTGAAAAAACAGGGAGTTTTAGCATTAATTTGTGGGAATGAACTAAAAATGTGATGAAATTTGTCCAACTGGTAACAAACCATATTCCTAAAGGTATCTGGTAAGTGAGATTGTGACCTTTATGTTCTCATTTTGGCTAATACTTTTCAGTACTTGACCTAGGTTTGCCCCCACAGCGATGAGTCATCCAATGTCTAACTAGATACATCGCACTTGTTTCTCTTTATCCCAGTCACTTAATTTATTAGATTTCCCCCAAACTACTGTATCTTTAGTTGATGTTGAAAGTATACTTTGGCATTCAAAGATACTTAGAAATTACGTAGTGAACTTTAGGAGCAAAACTTTTTAAAAAATGTAAAATGAATCTGAATTTCTCACATGTAAATAAAAATACAGTAATTCTTATTATCATTTTCCTCTACTTGGTCAAGTGCAGCAAAGACACAAATACGAAAACAGTCATTGGAAAGCATGGGGAGAGTTTAGATCTTGGGTATTGAACAGTCACAAAAACACACATATACACATTAATACTTTGCAGGCATCATATACACAGATCACATGGTTATTTTTTATACTTTTCAATATATTTGTATTATTTCCTAATAATGCTATTAATGAAATGTATAGCTCATATAATTTCTCTAATTTAAAGAATGCCATTCCACTGTGTCAGTTTGATTGCACAAAATTATACATTATTTATTTATTTATTTATTTATTTATTTATTTATTTATTTAAGGTCTCACTATGCAGACCAAGGTGGCCTTGACCTCACAGATATCCACCGCCTCTGCCTCTGTGATTAGCATCTTATCCCACCCTGCCTAGCCCTATGTTAAGTCTTGGCAGTTCTAGTCGGTGATCTTTGATGGTGAGTTTCTTGTATTCCAGCTAGGTCAAAGCCATCTCTTTGTTATAGAATGTTTGTCCCAATACTTTATTCTTTTCATTACTGAAAAAATGTTTTCATATAGATCCATCACGCACTTAAAACACCTTCATTAGGTGATGGATACATCGTATTTACCTGTCTTGCTATCAAAAAGATGCTTTATACAAAATTTATGGGGACATTGTTCTTTTCATTTTAATTTTCTTTTTTAC
>NW_008345455.1:45522-46207 GCF_000622305.1 Nannospalax galili
CTTTATGTCCTTGACAATACAGATGATCTTTCTTTTTGATCACACACAGCACAGTGTACATGAAATACTAACTGGTCATTGATTTTGCTTGCATCTTTCTGGTGGGTAATGATATTGAGTATAGAGTAATTACTTCATTTCCATTTACATATTTTATGTAAAATATCTTTTTGTTTGTTTGGGTTACTTTGAATCAGTTTATATTTTTTTATTATTTTATTTTATGTGTAGGAGTGTGTTGCCTGTATGTGAATGCATCTGTGTTGTGCAATGCCATGGAGGTCAGAAGAGGGTGTTGGATTCCCCTGGAACTGGAGTTTATATTTTTGTCATTGATTCTTATACATAGCTGCTAACCAAGGCGCACCATGGATTTGGCATCAACAGAAGCTTGGGAGAGGGAAAAAAAGTAATTTAACTCGATCCCAGATGAAGCATGGATGGGCCAATCTTCCCATTTCCTCTCTTCTGGAACTGTTCAAGAATGGATTTCTTTATTCTAAGCTAAAAAGTCTGTGGTAGTCTATGACAGCAAACTTGAGTATCTAATACAGAAGTTAGAATGGGGAGTTGATGTAACAAGTACCGTTAAATGTGAATGTGGTTTTGGAAGTAGGAATAGAGATGAGTAGAATTTTTAAGCACTTGGTATAAAGGCCTTAAAAGGAGTGTTTGCAGTTTACAA
>NW_008345455.1:50128-57380 GCF_000622305.1 Nannospalax galili
TGACATTTCTAAATCAAAAACCATTTCAAGCATTACAAATTTCATTACAGATTAAATTGTATCCAGTTAATTACACAAATCCTAGGACAGAGAAACATTTGATTAGACTTTGCACTTTTGAAATGTTTTTGTCCAAGGATTCAGTGTGAAGTGCTGGGCTTAGGATTTTCACACACATTTTGGGTGCCCCCTTTCAACTCATAACAGAGATACTCTACATATTCATATTGGTTAAAATGTTTTTAAAGTGAAAAACAGGGAGTTTTAGTATTAATTTGTAGGAATGAACTAAAAATGTGATGAAATTTGTCCAACTGATAACAAACCACATTCCTAAAGGTATCTGGATTGTGACCTTTATGTCCTGATTTTGGCTAATGCGTTTTAGTATTTGACCCAGGTTTGCACCCACAGCGATGAGTCATCCAGTGTCTAACCAGATACATCACACTTGTTTCTCTTTATCCCAGTCACTTAATTTATCAGATTTCCCACAAACTACTGCATCTTTAGTTGATGTTGAAAGTATACTTTGGCATTCAAAGATACTTAGAAATTACATAGTGAACTTTAGGAGCAAAACTTTTTTAAAAATGTAAAATGAATCTGAATTTCTCACGTGTAAATAAAAATACAGTAATCCTTATTTTCCTCTACTTGGTCAAGTGCAGCAAAGACACAGATAAGAAAACAGAGTCATTGGAAAGCATGGGGGGAGTTTAGATCGTGGGTACTGAACAGTCACACAAACACACATATACACACATTAATACTCTGCATGCATCATATACACAGATTACATGGTTATTTCTTATACTTTTCAATATATTTGTATTATTTCCTAATAATGCTATTAATGAAATGTACAGCTCATATAATTTCTCTAAAGAATGCCATTCCACTGTGTCAGTTTGATTGCACAGAATTATACATTTATTTATTTATTTATTTATTTATTTGAGATAAGGTCTCACTATGCAGACCAAGGTGGCCTTGACCTCACAGAGGTCCACTGCCTCTGCCTCTGTGATCAGCGGCTTATCCCACCCTGCCCAGGCCTATGTTAAGTCTTGACAGTTCTTTGATATTTACCATATAGTCAGTGATCTTTGATGATGACTTTCTTGTATTCCAGCTAGGTCAAAGCCATCTCTTTGTTATAGAATGTTTGTCCCAATACTTTATTCTTTTCATTACTGAAAAAATGTTTTCATATAGATCCATCACGCACTTAAAACACCTTCATTAGGTGATGGATACATCGTATCTACCTGTCTTGCTATAAAAAAGATGCTTTATACAAATTTTATGGGGACGTTTCTTTTTTTCTTTAGAAAGGAAGACATTTGATAACACTTATAACTTTATGAGGAATCCGTACTGAACACCAGAATGTTATAGATGAGGGGCATGCTCTCTTTATGTCCTTGACAATACAGATGATCTTTCTTTTTGATCACACACAGCACAGTGTACATGAAATACTAACTGGTCATTGATTTTGCTTGCATATTTCTGGTGGGTAATGATATTGAGTAGAGAGTAATTACTTCATTTCCATTTACATATTTTATGTAAAATATCTTTTTGCTTGTTTGGGTTACTTTGAATCAGTTTATATTTTTTTATTATTTTATTTTATGTGTAGGAGTGTGTTGCCTGTATGTGAATGCATCTGTGTTGTGCAATGCCATGGAGGTCAGAAGAGGGTGTTGGATTCCCCTGGAACTGGAGTTTATATTTTTGTCATTGATTCTTATACATAGCTGCTAACCAAGGCCCACCATGGATTTGGCATCAACAGAAGCTTGGGAGAGGGAAAAAAAGTAATTTAACTCGATCCCAGATGAAGCATGGATGGGCCAATCTTCCCATTTCCTCTCTTCTGGAACTGTTCAAGAATGGATTTCTTTATTCTAAGCTAAAAAGTCTGTGGTAGTCTATGACAGCAAACTTGAGTATCTAATACAGAAGTTAGAATGGGGAGTTGATGTAACAAGTACCCTTAAGTGTGAATGTGGTTTTAGAAGTAGGAATAGAGACGAGGAGAATTTTTAAGCACTTGGTATAAAGACCTTAAAAGGAGTGTTTGCAGTGTACAAACATAAAGTGACTTTATTAATGCCTTGGCTAACAGTGAGGCAAGATGTAGAGGGCTGTCCTGAGCTTGACAAATACATAAACAGACTGCCAGAAATACAAATGCTGATGACAATTCTGGGGAAGTCTCAGAGACTAGGAAGTGGGTGTTATCAGGAATTAGAGAAACAAATACCTTTATAATGTAGCAAAGACTTTGTCTTGTTGTTCAGCCCTGGCAAGTTTAACGGCTCAGCTATGAAGCGGATGGACAGAAGAGGGTTTCCAGGCAATGATGGCAATAAATACACATCTTGCAATAACAACTCTGAACATGAGTGTCCTTGATTCCCCGATAAAGAAAAACATAACTGACAGATTGGATTAGAAACCTGGATCATTCTTTATTCTGTCTCCAAAAATATGCTTTACTACCACGGATAGACACAATCAGGAATTCCTTTTCTAATGTCTGGCAAAGTAGACATCAAACCAAATCTAGTTGGAAGAAATAAGGACACTTCATACTTGCTAAAGGGAAAATCCACACAGCAGGAGGATGTTACAGCCTTTCTGCATCAAATTCAGGACACCCAATTTCTTAAAAAAACACTTGAAGACCTAAAACTACAAATTGACCCCAGCACAGTAGTGGTGAATGATCTCAGTATCTCATGCTAAACAACAGACGTGTCTTCCAGACAAAAACTAAACAGAGAAACTGGAATATAATGAAATCATGAGGACAGCCAGAAATACAAATTCTGATGACAATTCTTGGGAAGTTTCAGAAACTAGGAAGTGGGTGTTACCAGGAATTAGAGAAACAAATACCTTTATAAAGTAGCAAAGACTTTGTTTTATTGTTCAGCCCTGGAAAATTTAACTGCTCAGTTATGAAGCAGATGGACAGAAGAGGGTTTCCAGGCAACGATGGCAATAAATACACATCTTTAAATAACAACTCTGAATATGAGTGTCCTTGATTCCCCGATAAAGAAAAACATAACTAATAGATTGGATTAGAAAACTGGATCATTCTTTATTCTGTCTCCAAAAATATGCCTTACTATCACTGATAAACACAATCAGGAATTCCTGTTCTAATGTCTGTCAAAGTAGACATCAAACCAAATCTAATTGGAAGAAATAAGAAGGACACTTCATACTTGCTAAAGGGAAAATCCACGCAGCAGGAGGATGTTACAACATTTATGCATCAAATTCAGGACTCCCAGTTTCATAAAAAACACTTGAAGACATAAAACTACAAATTGACCCCAACACAGTAGTGGTGAATGATCTCAATATGTCATGCTAAACAACAGACGTGTATTCCAGACAAAAACTAAACAGAGAAACTGGAATATAATGAAATCATGAGTCAATGGATCTATTAGTTTTCTACAGATAATTCCACCAAAACACTAAAGAATACACTTTCTTCCATGAAGCTTTCTCCAAAATCAACCACACTTAAGACCCAAAGTAAGCTTAAAGATACTCAGGAAAATTGAACCAACATCATGCATTCTCTCTGTCCAGAAAGAATAAAGCTGGATGTTAACAGCAACAGAAGCTATAATAATTGTACAAACTCATGCAAACTAAATAGCAAACTACTAAATGAAAATCAGTGCAAGGGAGAAATAAAAAAGGAAAAATTTAAATTCCCAGAATTTAATGAAAATGAAAACAAAATGCAAAGTATATGGACACAATGAAGGTAGGTCTAAGAGGAAAGTTTATACACAAGTGTCAATATCAGGAAATTAGCAACTTCTCATATTAATAACTTAAGGATGGACTGCAAAGCCTTGGAAAACCAAGCACAAACAACACAAACAGTAGATGCAGAAGATAAATCAAATGAAGGCTGAAAGTAATGAAATAGAAACAACCGAACAAAAAATAATAAATAAAAAGAATCAATGAAATAAAGAGCTGGTTCTCTGATAGGTTTTTGTTAATGGGATTTTCAAAAATGGACATACACATTTTGGTGGCCTATATATACCAATGAGCTAATTCGCTTTGCTCATTTCATAGTTTTTTGTCTATGGTCATGACAAATTTTCATAGCTTAGAGCATGTGAGGCAATGCCCAACCACAGATGATGAAACGGGATCCCTTGCCTCTTTACTCTCTTAGCAGAAAAGATAACAGTTTACACATTCTGTATGATATAGCTGCTGGTTTTTTGAAAACTCTTTAATAAGCACAAGAAATTTCCTCATATGGCTAATTTAACCATGACCGTTTTGTATATTATTATTGGTTTTCTTCAATTATTGAGATGAGTGTGCATTTCCTACTAATTTGGTTTATTACGTGATTTTTTGATATTAAAACAGGTTTGCATTTCTATGATAAATTATACTTCTTATATAACTTTATATGATTTTTATTTTGATTTTCTCTGTGTTGTTACTGATTTGAGCAAGGGTCTCCCTGTAGCCCCACCTGGCCTAGCACTCTCTGTGGAGAACAAGGTGGTCTCAGGCTCATAGAGATCCATCTGCCTCTGTCTCCCAAGTCCTGGGAATAAAGGTGAATAACCAAGTTTGTCCCTTATATAACTTTTATCTTGGTACCTGATTAAATATTTGTTTATACTTTCAGAAAAAAAATGGTATTTAATTTTCTAATATTGTGGTGTACTTTGTTTTTCTACAAAGTTGATAATAGTTCTGAGACTGGTCTCTTCTTTGGATTCATAGTTTTCTAAATATGGAAATCTAATTTATGTTTCACAGAAATCATGAGGAAGACATATCATCATAAACTTCTATATCTGAGAATTTAAAACCAATTGATTTGGGGTTGGAGAGATGTTTCTGTAATGAAGAGCTTGCTGCTCTTGCAGTGGACCGTGATTAAGCTCCCAGGACCCATGGGAAGGTTCCAGGGACTGTAGAGTCCTCTCTGGCCCCAAGTGCACCAGCCGTCAACATGCTACACGAACATGCATGCAGGTATAAAACCGTACATATAAACAGTGAAACCAGGAGTCATAACCAGCGTTGATTGTTCATGCTCCTGTCACATTCCACCTACCTCATGCCGGTTTCCATACTTGCTGGATTTTTAGAAATTTGGCTATTTTTGTGTGTACTGCTATTTCGTTGACATTTATTTACCATACCGTCTTAGAATTTCTTTTGTTTATGGAAGATTGGCAATAGCAATGGTGAAACTGGATGCTGTTTCAATCATTCAGTTTTAAGAATATATATTTATGTAGGAATGGAAATGAATTAACTTCTTAAACTATTATTCCCTATTGTTTTTCTTCTTTATTAAATTATTCCTCAGTATTTGAATTTTTACATTCAGATTTTTTAAAATTTTCTTTGTCTTAAGTGGAAGCCTAAAGATTATTTTTATCTGAAATCTTTATCTTTAATTGTAGACTTTTACACTTTTAAATTTTCTTCTTAGAAGTGTTTAGCTCTATCTCCTGACTTTTGAGTTAGGGCACTTGAATTTTTTAAGTACCATTTTGATTCTCCTGATGAATTATTATTTTTGATTTAGTGATTGTTTAGAAGTGTATTTTTCTTAAAGTCCTCTTATTGCTTGTTCATGTCCTTGTAATATAATATATGACAATATACTACTATGATTTAAGCCATTACCTGAATCTTGAAGATTATTTTTTTTTCAATGCCAAAACCTGTGATTTATTCAGGATCATGTGTTTCCTTTACTTGAGAAAAAGCACATGTGGTTGTCACTGATGCACAGTTTACAGCTATGTGTGGGGAACAGTTGAATTATAGAGTTGCTCAGGACTTCCCCATCCTGTTTGAACTTCTACTAATGAAATTATGATATTTTGTCTTCAGCTACTGTTTTTGAGCCCACAGTTTCTTGTGTCAATTTTTCTTTTATGTAATTTGGAGGCCAGTTTATGTGATTTGGAGGTTAGACAGCTGCTACATTCTCATGTTTATTGACCTTTATCATTATAAAATATCCCTCGCTACCTCTAGAAACATTTTTGGGATTTCTTGGTAATCTAGGTTATTTGATATTACTATATCTAATTGGCATATATATTTCATTTTCTTTTCTCAATTCATAATCTTTGAGAATTTCATGCAATGTATTTTAATCATATGCCTCCCTTCCTCATCTCCCAGATACACTCCCCTCTCCCTACCCACACAACTCCCAGATCACTTTTATTTACCCAGTAGTTCAATTTGTGCTACCCAAATAATCTTGAGTGTGGAACCTGCTCTGTTCAACCTACTAGTTGTCACATCCTTAAAGAAAAGTTGATGCTTCATTTCTGAGGAACTATCAAAGGCCAATACCACTTCAGCTAGTGGTATGACTCCATACCCACCTCTTCCCCCTCCCATGATCAGATTTTGCCTGAGTTGAACTTGAATGGTTTTGTGCATGATCTCACAGTTGCTGTATGTTCACATGTACAATGGCCTAATGTCTGGAAAACAATTTTCTTGAAATCATGACCATCTCTGGCTTTTATAACCTTTCTACTCCCTGTTCCATGAAGATCCCTGAGCCTTGGGTTGAAGAGTGTGATATATGTGCCCCACTTAAGGATGAGCACTTCACTGTGTCTTATCTGCATGTTGATCCAATGCACCTAGTAATAAAATGGCTTCTGAGGACCTGTTGCTCAACACAGACTGGTACATTTCTTTACCCTCATCAGAGAAGTTTCTTCTCATAATTACGTTCACATGTACAATGGCCTGATGTCTGGAAAACAATTTCCTTGAAATCAGGACCGTCTCTGGCTTTTATAACCTTTCTGCTCCCTGTTCTGTGAAGATCCCTGAGCCCTGGGTTGAAGAGCGTGATATGTGTGCCCCACTCAGGTATGAGCACTTCACTGTGTCTCACCTGCATGTTGATCCAATGCACCTAGTGTTAAAATGGCTTCTGAGGACCTGTTGCTCAACAGAGACTGGTACATTTCTTTACCCTCATCAGAGAAGTTTCTTCTCATAATAGAAAGCAGTTAACAGGGTACGTGTTTCATGTTTCTTAAACTTCCTGTTACGGTTGCAGTTTCTTCTTTTTGTGTTCAAGCACTATTTTCCAATGTATAATTTGCATTCTGTAGACCAATAATCTACTAATACTACTCTTTTTCTTTTTCCCGTCTCTCATTGTAGATATCATTTGATAGTT
>NW_008345455.1:57395-57600 GCF_000622305.1 Nannospalax galili
TTCATTGTCCCTGATGAGAACTTATCTGCTAATCGTAATGAGATTTTTATTGTACTTGGCAAATCTCTTTCTTTTTATTTTTGGAACATCTGAGGTATTAATTTTTTATTTCATCATTTACCTTTTGAATATGATGTCATTTATTATGAATGTCTGTTTTTATATTTATTGTATTCATTCAACTTCTTAGAAAATTTCCTTGTAT
>NW_008345455.1:57676-81833 GCF_000622305.1 Nannospalax galili
TATGTACTACTGCAACAGATGATTTCTGAATTTCTGCATCTTTGCTCAGTTTACTCCATTTTATTTTCTCCCTGTTTTCTACATGTAACAATCTCCTCTGACATGTCCTCTGATTTGCTGATTTTCCCCCTAACAATACAAATCTATTTGGTCCCTCTACTGAATTTTTCGTTTAACATTTTTTTCTGTCTCTAGTGCTATTTTCTATTTAGTTTTGTAGGATCACCATTCTTTCCTTGAATTCTTTGAAAATATTTAGGAGCTCAGATGGGCTTTTGAGAGTTGACTCAGTAGTTAAGGGCACTTACTGGTCTTGTAGAGGACCCAGGCTAGGTTCACAACACCCATATCAGGTAGTTCATAACCACCTCTAAACCCAGCTCCAGTGTATCCAGTGGCCTCTTCTGGCTGTCATGGGAACATGCCCTCATGTATACAACACCCATGACACACACACAAAATTAAAAGTAACATAAATGCTAGAAAAGACAGCTGACATTACTTTTACGCCCCTTTTTCCTCACTCTTTATGGGCCACGCTTTATTTCATTTTTAAGGACTTAGTTATAGTTCAAAAAAAGATTTGGGAGAAAATATTTTTACCGTCTTTGGATGATGATTTCATTCCCTCTGTTAACTAAATTCCAAAGAAAACAATGTTCCAAGTTGATAATGGTTAGCTAGGAATAACTGCTTTGCAGATGTGGACTATATCTGACAGTAAAATATGATGTTTACAAATCTACATACCGTTGAAAGGTAACTGTGGGCTACACACAGGCCACATTGAGAAAATGAGAGCATCCACTAGCAGGGATCCTTTAAGGGACTGATGTTAGTTTGCTACTGGGAACAGTGGACAGACAAGAGTTCATGTACCTCTACACGCTGGAGATGCATTGTTTCTCAGGGTCTGAGCATTTGAGCTCCTGCACAGTGACAGAAGATGCTGGTGATGACAGTAGTGTTCTCCTGAATGAGACAATTTCACTGATCTTTGCAATGATTGGTCTGCATGTCTGTCTATGGACCCGCAAATGACTGCCTATTGCCTGTTGCTTCTAGATGTCTGGAGGTACAATTTGTTCATGATCAAATCTAACTGAAGCTGCCTTTCTTTACCAGAACAATTTTGGGCACATGCCTGCCTGTGCCATTTAATTTGGTTCTAGGAAATCTATCCATAGCTGTTTCTACCCTTTTTTTTCTGAGCATTTATAAATAGTCTACTATTTTTTTCTTTCCCAACTCTTCACATTATTCTTAACATAGCTCCCAATTTTCAAATGTTTTAAATAATAATGTTATGCTTAAGAATCTTTGCCCTATGATCAATCAAGTTTGGGACTGTGTTGTAATTGCTTGACGTTCTCCATGAAAAAAAAAAAAAGTATGAACAGGTACAAGAACAGATACTGTTTCTTGTGGAGCGATGCATCTGGCAAATAAACGGGACACTGGGTAAGGCGGCAGTTGCAGGTACTCTTGCTTCAATCTTCTAGTGTGAATCCTCTAGACAACAAGTCTGCTGAGCTGCAGACAATCCTGGAGCCCCGTTATGAGCTCCCAAACTACGGTAGAAACTCTGGGTGTTCAGAACTAAGGGGAAGGGTATTCTTGGCACTTTGATTTCATTTGGCCAAGATCCAACCTGCTAAACTCACTGACTTATAAGAGAAATGCTTGTGTCTTGCTTTCGTACATGAACTCTTAGGTTTTAACATGTGAGAGGAAACGGAAAGCCTCCCTCCCTGACTTCATACCTGACTGAGGCAACTTCTGCCAGGATGAGGCAGGACTGAGAGGACTTCTTTAACTCAAGTACCCAGATTCTTTCTGCCTCTCCTAAGCCTTTGATTTCTCCTCGATGAATGTTTCCTGTCTTTCTGTATGGCTTCAGGTCATGTGTCAGGTGTTTTAAAAGCTGTGTTGGAGCTGTTCTCACCAGTCATGGGTATTTCCCGGAAGGTCCCTGCCTGGCTCTTCTTTTGTTACTAACTCAAATACCATTCAATCCAGTAGATATATTTATATCTATATCTATATAGTAAAATTTTGATTTTTTTAAATCTTAAAATGTTTATTATTTAGAAGAAGCATTTCATTACAGCTTTAACATACTCTATAACAGTTTCCAGGGCAAAGATACATCTCATTCAAAAGTGGTTATAAAATTTTTAGGTTTTAAATATAAATTAAAAATAAATTTACATCAACCTTATGATTTTTAAACACAAAACTGAAATGTAGAATTAATATTTCTCTATTGGAATTAATTTTAAATAATTGTGGTTTGTTTTAAAGAGTTGTATTCTCTAATATTTTATATGTCAAACTATCACTAACCGGTGCGATAGTAGTGGGTGACTGCCTCAATGGGGTGATTAGATTAGGGTATTGGAGCTTATTTGTATGTGTGTGTGTGTCTGTGTGTGTATGTGTGTGTGTATGTGTGTGTGTATATGTGTGTGTATGTGTCTGTGTGTGTATGTGTGTGTATGTATGTGTGTGTATGTATGTGTGTGTGTGTATGCACGAACGCACACACCTGCCTCTTCTTTCCCATGTAAGACAAGAGCAAGAGGTTTACCATCAGCAGTCCAAGAAGAGAAAGAAGAGAGAAATGACATCTCGCTAGAACCTGGCCGTCCTGGCACCCAACACTCCAACTCCCTTGGCAACTATGAGGGTCGATCCCCTGGAGCTGGGGTTATGAACAGTTGTGAGCTGCCACGTTGGGCTGGGAACCGAACCCAGGTTCTCTGCGAGAGCAGCCGGTGCTTGTAAGTACTGAACCACCACTCCAATCCCGATTGCTAAAACTTTAAGGACTGAATTGCTAAGTTTATACAATTTTTTTAAGTGTGAGCTGAGGATTTTGTGGGGTTTTCATTTTTATTTTTTTATTTTTTTGGTAAAATCGTTGATTTTTTTAAAACCACAACAACAATCTATATGCTGTCCAGGTAGGGAAATTTTAATTGGGTTCCAAATATTTAGTGTGCATTTTGGGGGCTTATAGGACAAAAGAGACAAAATCCAAAGAGGATTGGGACATGTCTACTACAGACCAGAGAACATCCCTTAAAGGCAAGTATATTATGTACCCTTTTAAGCTCAGAAACTCAGAAGGTCAAGGCAGCTGGATCACTTGAGCCTAGGAGTTGGCAACAAGCTTGGACAACACAGGGGACCATATCTTAATGAAAACTATAACAAAAATAATAATATTAATAGTAATAGCAGTAGAAGTAATAATAATAGAAAACAATAAAAGGTAAAAATTTCAAGTTGCAAAGGCCATACAATCGAGGCAAAGTTTTATTTTATTCTTGTAATAAGTGGTAGTGAGTCACTGGACTCTTGCTGTAGTTAGTAAACATATCACATGCCACAATGTAGAACAATTTTCATTCAGGTTGTCTCATAAACAAGAATGCAAAACTCAAAAGTAAATTTTCTTAAGAAATTCTAGTCAAAATGGTTGAAATTCTTTAAAAAAAAAATCACAGTTCTATGTTAAAGTTATGAAAGCAAAAAGTAAAAGTGGCTAGAATGTACTTTGCCAAAACTGAAACTTGAGCTATGAACTTCACCACTTAAGGAAATGAAAAAGAAATTCAGTGTTTTGAATGTATCTTCAAAGCAGCTGGTGTTCAAAATATAAATGCAAGTCTCAAAACTCAGGCCAAAATTAAACTAAATAAAGTAGATAAAACATTTAAAGTCACACTCACCGCAGAAACATGTGCGCGGAGATGAAGTCTGAGTAGCTTCTGAGCACCATCAATTATCATAGAAATGCACATTGAAAGCAAAGCAAGAAAACACTGCACACATACTAAAAGTGTTAAAACACTCAAGCAAAGTCACTTGATGTTGAGCGCTAACCAGCATGGGAAATAAATGAAACTCTGGATACCCTTTGTGGGACTATGAACTTGTGAAGCCACGTTACAATACCAATCCCAGTGTCTGACAGAGAAGTGATGGGATTGTCCTGGGGGATCTGGAGGGGAAAAGTGAGGGGTGAGTATCATCAGGATGCACTGCACTCAGTAATGAGGTTGTAAAATGAATGAAAACACTTTAGCAATGTGTTTTCCATATGCCTGAAGTAATAACCATCACGGTGGGAAGAGGCACAAGGCAGGTAAAGGGATTTGTAGGACATACGCAGAGCTTGCGTCTCGGTCAGAAAATCCCAAACAGAAGACGATGAAGTTCAAAACAGAATCTTGGAATTCAAAATTTCAGAATACCACTCTCGCCACCACGTTTCCACAATGATCCCTGTGCCCTAAGAGGACAGGTCGGGATTCAGGTGCCCCATTTAGAGCTGAGCATTCCCCGGTCTTTACTGTCTCTGTGTTGAACAGAAATGAGTCTCTGTGTTGACTGCCATCTCGTATAGCGAGAAGCTTCTCTGATGATAGTTGATAGATGCCCTAATCTGTGCACAGATTAGTCTATATCAAAAGTCATTCTGAGTCAGTCTAATACTAGACTGACAGTCAGTTTATTTGGCAGAATGGTAGGAGGTTCTCCCCTGTGTCCTGACCTGTCCAGCCATAGATTTGAGTCCTGACAACAGTGTCAGATATGGACTCCGCCCTGTAAAGTGGGCCTTAAGTGCAAATTAGAAGGTGGTTGGTTACTCCTATAGCATTCATGCCATCTTTGCACTGTGGGCATATTTTGTCAAGCCAGTTGTTATTGTATATCAGAGTCCACAGCCAAGTGAGGCTGATGATTGCCTTTCTCTGCCAATAACATGCAGAGCACCTTTTGGACTATGACAGCTAGCCAGCAGAGATGCAGCTTTGAGGTCAACGCAAGCTTAATTTCTCTGTGTCTGTCCTCCGACTCAGTAATGTAGTGTCTTCAGCAATAGGGTCTTATCATCATGCTCTGGTGGGTAACCAATTACAATGGAAATATCTAGTACTGTGTGAGTGTCGATGGGATGCCCTTGGTCAACAATTCCAAAATAGGGTATTGATTAATAGCATTGGAACTTTCATTTGCTAGCGTGTGGTGTCTTTTAGGCCACTGACCCTCTGCCATTTGGTAACTACATTATACTCTCCTTGTAGTGTCTACACATACATTAAAGAAGCTTCTATCGTAAGTTTTCATATGACTCTTTCACCGTTCAGCCATATCATCCCATTCACCTGGAATATCCCTTTCCCATTTATAACACTGCATTGTGTTCCCCTTCCCATGAATGATCCACCAATGGCCCTTTATTAGTTTTCTGATCCCTAAGGCTTTTCCAACCTAAACATACCTATTTAAATACTCAAACCTAGCATCCAAATATTATACGGAACATGACATGTCTGCCTTATTGGTTCTGGGAAATGTCACTCACGATTGCTTCCAATTCCATAATTTTCACAATTTGTTTTTCTTTTTTAAATGCATTATTTTTATTTCCATGTGCAGGAGTGTTTTGCCTGTATGTTTTTAAGCTCACTTGTGTAATGCCTGTGGAGGCCAGAAGAGAGTGTCAGATCCTATAGAACTGGAATTACAGACTATTATTAGCTGCCATGTGGGTGATGGGAACACAACCCAGGTCCTCTGCAAGAGGAGCCAGTGCTCTTAACTACTGAACCATTGTTTCAGTCACAGTTACATTTTTCTAAACAGATGAATAATAGTCACTTGTTTTGATTTAATGGTGACCTGTTGCTTTGTCTAGTTGATGAGTGTACTGGGTAGTTTCAGTTGTCATCTTTTCCCACACCTAGGGACATCGACACTCACTTCCCACACCTAGGGACATCGACACTCACTTGGGAAATTTTCTCTCTCTGATTGGCCTGTGGACATGTCTGTGAGGCATTTTCCTAATTGTTGAGTGATGTGAGAGGCCCAGGCCACACTGGGTAGTGGAATCCCTGGGAAGGTGGTCTGGGGCTGTGCCACAAAGCAGGCTGAGCACAGGCCTGAGGAACAAGCCAGGAAGCAGAGTCCTCCATGGTCTGTGCTTCAGTTCCTGCCTCCAGGTTCCTGTACAGAGTTTGTTTCCTGCCTTCCCTTGAAGTACTTTATACTGAAATCGACTTTTTACTCCCCACCCGCCCACAAGTTGTTATATAAGAAAATTTTGGCTAAAATACTTAATAAACACCAAGAATAATGAATAATAGAAAAAAATAACAGGAATGGAAAAAATGTGTGATTCACACACAACTTTTAAAGGAAGAGACTGAAAAGAACACAGAACACAGGAATGCATCTCATTAGGGTCAGAAAATCTAGGAAAAGGAAGCTACCTCAAGGCTTCATAGACATGTTGAGAGATTACAGACCATATAGGGTGACTTTGAGGTAAATACTTTTACAGCTTTTGGGAAAACTCACAGTTTTTAGTAAAGCTTCATATAATTCCTAGGTAAATACTCACCAGGAATCCACACATCTGTTCACTAAGAGGCAAAGCTATGTTGATGGTGAGAGAAAAATGGAAGCCACACATGTTGACTCACAGGGGAGCATTTCAACCAAGCTGTGGTGAATTTAATCCAACTTAAAATGGAGAGTGAACAATATGAATAAGGATACAAATTAGAAGTTTAGAGAGATACAGAGGGGCTATAGAGCTGGCTCAACGATGAAGAGCACTGCCTGCTCTTGCAGAGGATCCGGGTTCAATTCCCAGCACTCATGTGGTGGCTAACAACCATCCGTAAGTCCAGTCCCAGGAAATCCGAAGCCCTCTTCTGGCCACCAAGGGCATTTCAGTACTTGGGTACTCTTACATACATGCAGATACATCACTCATATACATAAAAATAATGATAATAATAAAATATTTAAATAGATACAGAAGGTTCTTGGATTGTTTATAAAGTTAAATGATTCAGTGCTTATGAGTGAGGAGCTGGGTTCAATCATATACGTATGTGTGCATGTGTGCATATGCAGGTATGTCTATATATAAATTTTCAAGATGCTTGTGAGACAAATGCCATGCAGTATCTCTTCATAAGCAATTAATTGAATGTGTTTATAGAAACATCATTTATGGCTACATATATGAGATGATAAAAAATATTTATAGATATCAAAATATTAAAGTATTTCCTGTAAGGCAATTTGAAATGATTAAGAGATGAATTATATCAATAAAGTTTCATCGCTTTTTTATTTTGTTAAATATTTCATTATTTTTATTTTATGTGTGTATGAGTATATTGCCTGCATATATGTGAGCACACCCATGTCCTGCAATGCCGCAGAGGTCAGAAGAGGGCTTCGGATTCCCCTGGATCTGGACTTAAGGATGGTTTGTAGCCGTCATGTGGGTGCTGGGAATCAGACCTGGGTTCTCTGCAAGAGCAGTCAGTGCTCTTAACTGCTGAGCCATCTCTCTAGGCCCCAATGTTTTATTTTTTTTTAAATTAATACTTTTATTTTATGTGTATTTTCTGCGTGTATGTGAGTGCACTCATGTCATGCAAAGCACAGGGAGGTAGGGAGAGGATGTCAGATTTGCTGGAACTGAAGTTACATATGGTTGATAGCCACCATGTGGGTGCTGGGAACTAAACCTGGGTCTTCTGCAAGAGCAGCCAGTGCTCTTAACTGCTGAACCATCTCTCCAGGCCCAATAAAGTTTTAGTTCTTTAAAAAGAACAGTAAACATTGTTACACGTTGGCAGCTTTTCTACAGAGCAGGAATGTTTTGAAAATATTAAAATCAATATATGTGTCTAAATGGAAGTTAGATTATTAGTTAGTGATGTTTTCATATTGCTTTAGGAGAAAGCAAATAAGGAAGGATAGAGATACAAGAAGAGAGAGAGACAGAGAGAGAGAGAGAGAGAGAGAGAGAGAGAGATACAGGCAGAAGGGGGGAAGGTAGGAAATCCTTCCACAGAGGAAATCAACAGAAAGGAGGGAAGGAGCATGTCTAGGTGAAGCACCAGGCTCTTTGCTGTGGCCTCAGGAATGCAGAGGATTCTAGTCCCTAGTTTTTAAGAATATGCCCATCGTATACACCTATATATTCTTGGATCTGTGTAAATGCATAAGTACACATGTGTATATATAAATGTCTATATATGTTTATTACTGCTGTAGTCACTTTTACTTCTCAAGAGCTTGTGCTGGATTATTCTCTCCATAGGAATAAAATTTGTCTGAGAGAAAATTAAGTCATGAATATTGCCAGGATGTATTGTAGAAACTTTTCTGCTTTACTCATATGTGTTTTAGTAGACCATGTACTCAGCCACCCCATGCTTTCTTCACTTATGTGAGTCCTACATACAATGGTCATGGAAGTTCCTTAAACAAACCACATGGGTTGAATCTGAAGAAACCAAATGTACTTAAAAAGAGAAGTCTCACCTGGTTATAAATTCATTTTACATTTCCTCTTAGTGAGATATTTTCACAACTTTTTGTCCAACATTTCAAAACCTGTGACTTCATGAACATAAAAGCTGCATGGTGTGAGAATTCCTTACCTTTAAATTTTAGTGTGACTATTTCAGTATTAATCAGACAGGGATTAACATGAATATGTTTCACGTGCAGAGATGCTGCATCTCCATGATTTAGAGCAAGACCGATGATCGTGAAGCAGGAGAGCCTTCAGAACACAAGGCTCAGGTGACTTCAATAACAAACAATTTCTCTTAGCTGAACTTAAATAAAAACAGAGAGAGCGGCTGGAGAGACAGCTCCGTGGTTTAGAGCACTCGATGCCCTTGTAGGGGACACATGTTCAGCTTACAGCACCTGTGCTAAGGAGGTTACAACCTTCTGTAACTCCAGGTCCAGGAGATTCAACACCCCCTTATGGCCTCTGTGGACATGTGAACTCATGGTAAGAATACACACACTCAGACACACACACACACACACACACACACACACACACACAAATACAAATGAATAAGTAGTAAATAAATAGACAAAACACATAAGTCTCAGAAAATTGTGTCTTTGCTTATGATCTTGTCCAATGAATGTTCAGACCAATGAAAGTACATAATCCACGTGAATGAAAGTGTTAATGAATATTATAAAAATTCAACTAACCTTAAACATGCAAGCAGGAGCAAACTCAGAGAGGCATGCCAAGTACATCTGAAGCCACGCCAATAAATCATGCATCCGTTGTTACAGTTTTTGGAGAGTAAGGTTACTACAAAGTAAGTATGGTACCAATGAGACCCTCAACGTTTATCACTGAAAAGATCATGGGACATTAAAGGCACAGCTTTCTGTGAAATCCAAAAGCCATGAAGACTTGGCGGTGTCCAAAGTGACTGAGGAGAGCTTGGCAGAGACAACCTTTTGGCTGCAGTATGTTCACAGGTAGGAAAATGAAATAGAGTGAAGGGTCAATTTTCCTGATTATGGGTTGTATGTGTGTGGTATATGGGCATGTGTGTTTGCATGTTTGTATATTAGTGGCTATACATGTGCATGTGGTGGTTGCCAGAGATTTAAGATGGATGTCTTCTTCACAAATATCCACCTGCTATATTGGGGAAGGGTTTTTCTCTTGAGCCCAGACCTTTCTATTTCCATTAACCTAGCTAGTCCCATCGCTCCGGGGATCCCAGCTCTGCCTCGTGATCAGTGGGAATGTACACTGGTCACCATACCCACCCACCTCAGGCGCTCTTGCTCAGTATATATTGTTATATTTTTAAGGAAAAACTGTTTACATAATGTTTTTTCCTAGGACCTTTATAACATAAATTTAAAATAATTGTATTTTCTGCATGATAAAATGTTTTCTTATGGCTTCAAAATTCATTCTGAAGAAAAAGATGATATTCATCTCAGTAACACAAATAGTGATAATAAACTTTATGAAAACGAAACCAGTTTTTCCATCAACAATTAAGAGATGACTCAGTAGTTAAGAGCAGTTTCTATGCAAACATGAGGACTTGAGCTTGAATCCTAAGCACCCGTGTTAAGCCTGGCATGACTTCATGTCTTTAACCCTGGGGTTGGGAGGCAGAGACAGGAGGATCCCCAGGAACTGATGGACAATCAGCCTACTTCCAGAAGCAGTAGGCGACCTTGTCTCAATTGAGAAGGGCAGGGCGGGCTAGAGGATGGCATCTCACATCCAGTTCTGGCCTCAGAATGTGCTAGCACGTGAAACCTCCACAAAAAAGAATTTAAAATAAAACACAGAAAAATCAGAATATGAATTTTTTTAGAGAACATTTCCTGATTCGATAATAGTTGTATTCTGTGACCTGACAAGAAGGGCTTGAGTCCAGCCCCTGGCTCTTCCTGGGTATGAAGTGCTGAAATTAGTCATTTCATACAGCAGTTGACAAACTGATGACATGAAGCTTTCAGACCAGCACTTTCTACACAATTGTCACTGCTACAACTTAGCCCACGCTGTTTTATTATTATCAGCAGAAATACATGTCCATATATTTTATCATTGCATAGTTTGAAATATGGTCTTTCAATTATTTAGATACTGCTAATATCCCATGTTGAAAGTATAACATAGGTATAAGATAATGTAAGCAGAGAACCAAGAGTAAACTCAAGTCCTCTATGAGCTGAGACAGTGTTGAAATACTTACATGTATTTGTATAGACATGTGAAATACCAGAGTTTTGAACTATGAAGGTCTACAAATACTTAGTGATGTTAATCAAAATAAATTTCTATAGATATCACTGTTTTTCACATAACCTAAAACAGAAGTTTCAGTCATTTCTTCCAGTCATACATACTGCTGGAAATAAATAATAAAATGAAATTATCATCATTTAAACCATGATTTTAAAATACATTACTTTTTGTTTTATTTTAATGGAAATATCCAAAGATTACATCTGACCTACTGAAACAGAAGAAATGCTGCCTGGCAAAGCCACGTTGAGTTTCAGATCTTGGAGTAACTTTTCAAGGCAAGATAGCATTATCTTTGTTTCTAGAACAGTTCTTGAGATTTACTAGGGGCTCAATGAATGTTTGAAATAAAATGAAAGTGCAAAGAAAATGGTGCTTTCAAGAAGCCAAGCTGCTAAATTATTTTTCCCCCTGTTCCCCACACCCAGCCTTACACTGCACATAGAAGGTGATGGTGAAGTCAATGTCCTCCAGACGGTTTAAAGAAACTGATGGGAGAGGAGCTTCAGGAGAAGAGCTTGTTGGGAGAAAAGACCGCTATCCAATCTCATCTGACTTGACCACGTCTTCCCGTCACATCCTGGGAGACGGAAAAATGTGCCTTTGCTGGCCTCTTCCTGGATGGTGTTTTCCAAGCACAGTACCCAGACTTTTCACTCTGTGATTTATTTTTTAAAATGCATTCATTTTATGTGGAAAGTATGTTGCCTTCAGGCATGCATATGTCCTACATGTGTACAGTCCCCCTGGAAGCCAGAAGTGGGAGTCACGTCCTTTCTACCTGGAGTTACAGATAGTTGACGGCCATCATGTGTGTGCTAGGAACTGAACCAAGGCCCACTGGAAGATCAAGGAAAACTGGGAACCACCAGTCATCTCTCAGCCACCATTTTGAGATATCTATCCTGAACACAATTACCTGGGCATTCCTTAAAAAATAAAGCACAGAAATTTCTGCATTCTCTTCTTAGCACAGTGGCTCAGAAGTTCTTACCACTAAAGGATTTGTAGATATTCAGCTGTGTTATCTATACTTGAGAATCAATGGGCAGTTAAGGTGGATTAGTGACTCACTCTGAAAATTTGCTGATCAATGTCATTTAGATGTAGTACAGAGGCTGATGGCTTAACAGCAAAGAACACCTGCTACTCCTGCAGTAGAGTAGGGTTTGGGTCCCATCACCCAAGTCAGGCAGCTCACTACTGCCTGTGACACCATCTTCAGCAGATCCCATGTCTTCTCCTGAACTCTGCAGACACTGCACACACATATACATCCCCACACATACACATCCCACACATACACATCCCCACACATACACATCCCACACATACACATCCCACACATACACACATATCCCCACACATACACATCCCCACATAAATACATCCCCACACATACACATCCCCACAATACACATTCCCACACATACACACATATCCCAAAATTTAAACATTAAAATATATATATTAGAAATTATCACTAGTTTAAACATCATCCACCTGTGTTTATAAAAGAAAAAAAAGACTGAAAGGATTTGAATTTTTACTTTAAAATGTCAATACAATATTTGACATCTATAACCTAAGCATATTTTATTTATAGCCTAGTCTTCGTGGAATTTGTCCTTGCGCATTGCAGATTGACCACACAGTCCCAATATTAAGCTTTAACTTAAGTTTTATCTGGTGTCCACTGGCCTTAAATGGACTTTCATGGATTCAAGAATTCTATGACTAAATATTTGAGCAAAATACACAAAATAAATCCATCGGTAGTTTTAGCACCTTATAGACTCTATAACTTATGTCAATTTAAAAAATGAGACAGAACAAACACAAGTTTAAACATACATATACACTTCTCTGTGTTATCTCTTCACCATAAAAGTCCTATTCTAAGTGGACTCAAACCTTACCTGTGACACATTCGCTAGTATGGTAATAGAGTAATTTTCAAACAAAGTTCTAAAAACACTAGAACTCTGAGACATATTTTGATTCAAGAAAAAAAAGCATAATAACAGGATTCATGTTTAATTTATATCTGAGCTGTCACCTCAGAATATGGCTCAATACCACAGCAAAAGCTGAAGTTATAAGGCATGAAAATTCCACAGCAGGGTTGCAGAACCTTAGAAGTTCAGCCTCCTGGAGCAGAAGCAGAAAACCAGAAGTCTAAGCTCTAATTTGAGCCCTGCTGCCCACTGTGATATCTGAAATACCTAACCCGTGTTGTTCATGACTTCTCCCATTGCCAGCAGGCCGATTCTTCCCCAATCACAGGTGAATAATGCTTGTTGGCATTTACTGAGTCAATTGCTGGGAATGATGAACGAGGTTTCGATAATAAATGATTGTAAAACACAGCAAATGAAAATCTCTACATTAACATACAACCAGGAGGGAAATGAGCACGGAGATACTTTATGACAAACTAAACTTCTGAGTTTCTAACATGCTTCATATGTAATAGGAAAAATCATTTATTGGCAACATCATTTTAATGGTTACCTAAGTAAAGCATGCACAGCCTTCGAGGCCCCTCATCTGCATAGTGCTTAGATAAAGTAGACTTGGCTCCTAATGGGCAATGATCATGTGCTAGGTTCACATAATTCATTCCTTGTGCTGTGCTGGGAGAATTTTCACAAGACTGATCTCATTTTTCTTTCAATGGCATTTCTGGAGGTTAGCAATACCTGTACCTTGGCAAGAGATGTGAGAACCGGAACACGGTACAGGGCAGGAAATCAAACACAGCACAATGCAGGGCCAAATCTGAATTCTATCACTTTGGAAATACATCAAACATGCATAAGAAACTGTTGATAAATTTATATTTGGAAGTGTTTATATTATTTTCCCAAGCATTCATTTAAAACCTATGTTTATTTTTCTTAAAAATCACATGCCTTAATATGTAAATTTTGTAAATAAATTGTTCTTACCTTTACAGATATATTTTATATTGATACATAGATTTCATTCTTCATTGGTTGATATTGAACTTCTTGAGTCATTATGAATTAATCATCTCTGATCATGGTATTATTCCTGGTTTTCACTAAGCATATTTTTCTGATTAAAACAACATTGAAAAATAAAGAAGATAATGATATATGCTTATTAAGATTTCAGAGAAAGGGTTTTATGAGTCATTACAGAACAGAAATATATGAATGCTATAGGGCTGATGTTTCAAGCTTTCTGAACTCATCAAGTGTCTGTGAGATGGCAACAAGCCTTTGTACATGGAAATAACTTCCTCTGACTCATTCCTTAACACTAGAGAGTTTTCAGATTTCAACTTCTGCAAAAGAAATTTTAATAAAAAGCTGGTAAAATATTCTGAGGACATAAATTTTAATAAAAGGTCGCACTCAGAGAAGCTGGATTGGTGTTTTCTGTTAATTGCAACCATTAGTGTATTTTTATGTAAGAATAAAATATACTAGAGTTCACCCCTTGTAACCCTGCTCACCTACTCCAACACACGTATATATGACTATATTTAACTGTCTACGAGATGTGAATACAAGTTTATGTTTTTACTGAATTTTTTTTAAGTTTGGAAGGTATTAACCTGGTTCAGCAGTTCACGTTGGCAGCCAACCTAGGAAGCCTGCCTTCTGCCATCCGCCATCTTTCCACCTTGGAAGAACTAATATTGTTTTAAATTTTTTATTGAGCTTTCTACATTTCATGTACTAGTTCTCAATAAATTTAGAAACCCTCCCCTGCCCATGCCCCACCCCCACAAGACCTCATGCATTCTTCCATACACATTAATTCCTATCCCTTCAGGAATTTGTACCCAGATGTCTTGTGGTGCACATTTGCCCACTGGGGTCTAATCACTCCACCTAGAAATCTGCATTAAATACACAGTACTAAGAGATGCTTCACAAACTCTTCTGAATGTATAAATTGACTGGGTGGATTGGCAATCTGCAGACTGAGGAGGGGGCTTGGCATGACTTTTTTTCTAGCTCCCACTGATCCACTTAAATTACTGAACAGAGGCTGGTTTCCTGCTTAAGACTGTTCTGATCTTCCAAAGGACCTGAGTTCAGACCCTATCACCTAGGATAGGTTGGGAGGCTCACACCCACTTGTAACTCCAGTTCCAACACCCTCTTCTGGACTCTCCAGCACTCCATTTATCAGCACATAGCCACACAGAGACACATACACATAATTTAAAAAACAAAATAGGTCTTTACAAAAAAAGAAATTCTAAACAATGTTCTGAAGGGGAGAAATACAAACTGTAATTTACAGCTGTGGATACTACAATTCCAGTCAGTCTCAGTGGAGTGTCTGTACGTCTTCTGGCAAGTTTCCTTCCTCTTCCTGTGTCCTCTCTTACATCCAGAGGCTCTAACATTCCCTGTCTCTTGGTCTCATGCTAACTTATCAATCTCTTTTCCAGAGTCCTTGTGTCCTTTGGAGACTCTGATGGTTGTACCTCCCTCCTACAAGAACCTTTGCATTTACCTAGTTTCAGCAGGAAATTCAGAATAATCTTCCCATAGTTAGCCTGATGGCTGTTGCAAAGTTTCATTGCCCTAGAGTGGACCGCATTCACAGGTCCCAGGGCCTAAGACATGGGCATGGTTGGAGCATCTACAAAACAACCAGGAATTTGTCAAGAGGAATCCTCTGCTGATATTGAACATATTTGGGTATGCATCTGCACAGAGTTGAACTTTATGAAAGCAATATATGTGCATACAGTACTGACCAGAAACAAAGTTCTTTGAGATTTCAACTGTCATATCATTTTGCATCTTTACTTTTAATGGGCATTTGAAATACAATTACTGCATGACATCTACATCATAAATTTGTCATCACTAACTAAAATTTCAAAGTATTCTGGGAAATGTGCCTCATACATAAAAGGCACACGCTGACATCCCTGTGCTTTAAAGCATATGTGAGTCATAAACAATGTGCAAGAATTCTCTCTCAAAATTACCCAACAACTGGAACTTGCTGGTGTCAATGAAATTATAAGCTTCCTTTAACGTTTCTCTGAAGTGATTTCAGACAGCGTGATGACCACAGGTTTCAATGCCCTTAATATGAGGCATGGCAGTCATGGTGTTGTAGTCTCTGTCATCTCCCCCTCACTGCTGACAGGCTCATTTCACAGAGTTGTCAGCTGTTTGGAAGCCAGGGTTGCTGCACAGAATTTCAAGTCCCATTGATGGGAAATGCATTGTGAAGGGACAGAGTCGTTCAAACAATGTCAGACTCTGAAAAGAAATGCTGCTATCAATTGATACACATAGTTGGGCTCAGACAACAAGGATGGAACCACTGGGTGATCACCCAGTCACGGGGGCACAATCAGTGCTTAGAGACACAGACCTCTCGGATTCTTTGTGACACCATTAGAGGACACTGATATTGTCTTCATCTTACTCTTGAAGAACGTCAGAAGTAGCATGTGAAGTAACTCACCAACCAGTCATTGCAGGTAGTCACATGCAGAGCCACAAGCAGAACATGTCCACCTAGAGCCCAGCTGTTGGTGACCTCTGTTGTGTAAAGTAGAAGTTTCTTCATGTCCGGATAGCTCACAAGCTCGGAGCCATATGCAGAGACTCCTTTCACAGCAGGGCGTCTTCCCGGCATTTTTCCTGACTCCTTTGTGAAGTAGCAGCCACAGGAATGTAGCCTCCGGCTCTGTAACCATTAGGCTTTCCTGTGTGATTTTCAAGTAGTTTGGCAGCCTGGCGGGGGCCCATTTCCACATGCAAATGAGGCATCCCCAAAGTACCTATCAGCTGAAGCTTTTACCACTACCCCCACGGTATAAAGTTCCCTGATTCCCCTCAATAATTGAAGGAACTGGATCACTCTAGGACACTGAGGCTTGGAGCCACGCAGAGCCATTGAATAAAGAGCTGTAACACTGAGTCTGACTGAGCTGAGTCTTGTCTCACTGCCTACGATCCAGCCTTCCCTGGAAGAGCTGTCTTTCCGTAACCGACTCACGGATCCCAGCTTTAGCCAACCTCACACTCTCCCGCGTGATCCAGCTGCCGGTGGATTTCGCATCTTGAGGAAAGTGCACGGGTGAAATTAGGGCGGGACTCGGCTGGGCAAAGCCCCAGCAGCAGAGAGCCACGGAAGATGCAGGGAAGCAGTGCAGGAGCAGATACCTGCACACCCCACACCTGGCACCCAGTGCGCCCCATACCCAGCTCCACAGACAATGGATAACAGATAGCAGTGGCCGGTGTCACTGAGACCTCTGAAATGGGTCCTGTTGATCTTTGTTCAATGATCTGTGGTAGAATTTGATTAACCCAGTGTTTCCAAGGCTGGTTCAAACAACAATTTCAAATGAAATCCCTATGAACAGATGAACGATTCTCTTCCAAGCAGTCATCAGGGGAGGGCCTGGAACCCAGACCTCATTCTGACACTCTTGTTAAATCTGTGGTCTCTAGCACTAAAACCCCTATGCTTTAATTCCTTACATTGATTTTAATCTAAATTTCTTCTTGAACTCTTACCAAGTTTACTATTTTCTGTGGTGGAAGAAATATAAGCCTTGCGGTGCTATGGTTGTGGCTCAGTGGGTAGAATGCTTGCTTGGCATGAGGGAAGCTGTGGGCTCAACAACATGCACCATAGAAACAATCAGGGATGGTCTACCCTGTAAATTTGAGAGGTGAAGGATGAATGTTCAGGTGCACATGTTCATCCTCAGTTATGTATCATAGTGAGTTTAAGGCAGGCCTGGAATACACAGAGGAGATTCTGTTTCTATAAACAAGAAATACTTAACATTTTCATTGTAGAGATCATTAATGTCTTGGGTTAAGATTATTTCTAAATATTTTTTAGGTTATTGTGAAAGTTTCTTGAATGCTTTTTCTGATTGCTTGATATTGGTAAAAAGAAAAGCTACTGAGTTTTGTAAGTTGGTTTTGTAACCTGACACTTTACTGAAATTGATTCTAACAGTTTTCTGATGAAATATTTGGGATCGCTTATGTATAATATCACACCGTCTAAAACGGTGATAACTTGAGCTCTTCTTTTCCAATTAATTTTCTTTAATTTCTATCTCTTGTCTTATTGTTCTTGTTAGAGTTTCAAGCATGCTGATGAATTGGTAGAATTAACATCCAACAGAGATTAATATCCAAAATATACAAAGAACTCAAAAATCAAAGAAACAAGAAAATAAATGTCCCAATAAAAAGACAGACTATAGACCTGAACAGAACATTCTCAAATGAAGAAATAAAAATGGCTAAGAAGCACCTTTAAAAGCTTTAAGCATCCTTAGTATTAGGGAAATGCAAATTAAAACCACTTTAAGATTCCATCTTACCCTAGTTATACTGGCTAAGATCAAGAGAAAGACTCTAAATGCCAATGAGGATGTGGAGAAAGGGGAATGCTCATTCATTGCTAGTGGGCATGTAGAGTCCTGGAAAGCAGTGTAGAGAACCTTGAAAACACTAAAAATGAACCTACCATATGATCCAGTGATAGCACTCCTTAGCATGTACCCAAAGGACTCATCCTACTGTAGAGACACCTGTACAGCCATGTTTGTTGCTGCTCTCTTCACAATAGACAAGAAATGGAAACAACCTAAATGTCCCTCAACCGACAAATGGATAATGAAAATGCGGTACATTTACACAATGAAGTTCTACTCAGCAGTAACCAAAGAGGGAATTATGAAATTTGCAGGTAAATGAAGGAAGCTAGAGTTTTATACTCAGTGAAATAACACAAATGCAGTAAAGCAAGTGACCTCCCTCATCTGAAGTTCATTGTACCAATCCCTTATATGAGTGCATGTGTTCTACTGTAACGCCAGGAGCCAGGAAAATGGAAAGGAAATACAGAGGTAAAGGAAGGAAAGAACCAGAAAGAGGGGGAGAGTAGAGATCAAATATCACAAGGGGCCAAATGGGGAAAGAGAGGTTGTTCAGCTGGGATTGGAGGAGAGAGGAACATCAGGGGGATCCATGGGGGGTAATTAGAGTTAGAGGGGTGCTGAGAGGTGGGTGTGATTGGAGGGATGGTGGGGATAATGGAGGTGGTTGAATAGGGGAAGGAAGGTTGGGGAAAAGGAGTATAGATGAATTGATCTTGGGATTTAGGGAAGCTAGAGAGAAATGGGTTGCCTCTGAAAACCCCTGAGAAATGCACGTACTGTGTCTGAAAATTAGTGCATAGGTATACCTGGGGGCTGTAATGCAAGGAACATAGTGACAGATGGGAGAGAGCTCCCTTCACATGGTTGGTCAGAGTGGTCCAAGAGACTCCAAAAATAATACAAGCTAGTGACAGAGCTCTTGACTATCTGAGCAATGGAGCAGGGACTGACCTTGAAGCCCTCTGCAAGTTGTTACTGGAGAAAATCAATCAATGATCTGAACTAGCCCTAAAGACCGTAAGGACAAGCACAGCAAACTACCTCTATTGGTACAATGGAGGCACTGTTATCTAGAGGGTTATCAGCAGATATCTAATATAAAGCCTTCTCAGGAGTGAACCCATGGGTGGCACTGTATACACAGCCAAATACACATGGTTGTAGAAGTCATACATCCCAGAGAAAACCATATTTCTGTCATATCTCTAGACAAAACATACCCTAAATATGGATTCCTTTATTTGCAGGCCAGTGTACTGCACACCACTCCTCTAAGAAGTTTCTTTTCGCATCAGGTGGAGGCTACTACAGAATTCCAGAACTGGTCAGACACAGAGACTATACATCTGGGAGATGCCCAGTTCTAGGTGACACATCTACAGTTGAACCTCCACACCTGAGGCTCATGGAGCGTAGTGGAACAGGGGATATAAAGAAAACTAGTGCATCCCTCAAGTCTCACCAGTGAAACTTCCTTATTCAACAGAGTTCGATGCACACAGATGACCACAACTCACTAAGTTTTAAAGAATAAGTGACTTCAGAGTGTGTTGTGTGTTCCTGGATAGGACTCCTATACTAAACCTCTCCCACCCAAGGCTCAGGGGCCATTGCAGAGGGGGCAGAAAGACTGTAAGATCCAGGACTGGTTCATGAACATGAGTAAACAGAGACTTCCAGGCCAGTGGAAGGATGCACATGTGAACTTGTGGCAGTGGTGGCATTGAGCATGGGACCCATGCCAACTCAATCAGACAAGGGCCCAGAGTGGAGTGAGGGAAGTGGATGGCTGGTCGGCCCTAGTCTGGGAGCTACTGGAGCCTGATCACTACTGAGTAAACGAGAGCAGCCTTACTTACAATCTCTAGATAGGCTGACTAGGCTCCAGTGGATGAATTTGCACCAAAGGACATCTGGGCACAAATGTTGACTTGACACGACTTAACATACATGGTGGAATGCATAAGGTCCTGTTTGGGGGAGCAGTGCATGGATTGGGGAGGGGGTCTAAATTTGATTAAGTCCTGTTTTATAAAGCGTACAAAAGCTAAATAATTTTTTTAAAACACACAAAATAAGGAAAAGAAAAACAAATTCCAAGAAAAATGTATCACACACACACACACACACACACATACATATACACATACACACATACACACACATACAGGAGAAAAGAAAAACAAATTCCAAGAAAAATGTATCACACACACACACACACATACATATACACATACACACATACACACACATACACATACACACACATACACACATACCACATACACACCACACACACACACCGCACACACCACACACACACCACACACACACCACATATACACACACACACCACACACTCACCACACACACACCACACACACACACACCACACACACACACACACACACACAACACACAAACACACACACACGGAGTTACTCAGAACCAGTGTGCACAGCATTAGCAGCTGAACACACCACACACTCACCACACACACACCACACACACACACACACCACACAGATGTACCACATACACACCACGCACACACCACACACACACCACACACACACACCACACACACACAACACACAAACACACACACACACGGAGTTACTCAGAACCAGTGTGCACAGCATTAGCAGCTGAACACGTGGTTCTTTCTAGTGTGCTGAGTGTTCAAATACCTGCTGGAATTGAGGAGGAGACGTGGGCTGAGCCACTCTGGAAGTTTAGTATGTGAGGCCTATTCCCCACCACCGCACTTCCATGAGCTTAATTCAACTATGCCCTGTGTTAGGACACAGCATGTTCAGCTGTCACTTTTGAATTCCCAGTGCCTGGAGCCTGGCCCAGCTTCTGTCATATGATAACTTTTCTGAACAAATATTTGTTGACTGTGAAAGAATCATGGACTAATCCAGGCAGGTAAAAGGAAACATAAAACAATTCTATTGATATATTTTATCCCTTCATTTCATGGCTGCAAACATTGTTATTTTTTATATTTAGACCCCTTTCTCTTTTCCTTATGAGAAACATTTTATAGCTAGCATGCTGTTTTGCACATTTCTCTCTTTGTGTAGGACACGCATGTTCAATTATTTCCCCTCCACTCTAGGTTTCAGATAAAACCTAATGAAAGTGCAGATGATGAGCCATTTTTCATACTGAGTTCAAAATAAATTTATGAATCCATTTGTAGTTCCCAGTTAGAAATTTATCTGCATAAGTGCATAAGACAATGGATATTTTACCTCCAAACCTTCCCTGTAAACTAATTACAACACTGGATGACATATGAAAGTCTGTCGACCATCTAGATATTGGGCTGCATTTGTCCATTTCTGTTGCTGTATCAAAATACCCAAGTCTGTATAATTTATAAGTAATAAAATTCCCCAGGGCCTGCAAAGTTCAGCCCCTGGCCTCCTAAGTACTGTTGTAACCCACTGTAGAAGGTAGAAAAGACAGGTAAGTGGGAGCAACACAAGGTCAAGCTCAGACTCCCTTCCACCAAAGCCTCTTTCTGAAAGAGCTAACGGGCTCCTGTGAGGAGGACATTAATCCATCCAGCATGGACCTTCCTAACCTCAATACTTCTGAGGCATAACATCCCATCAGCGTTACATTGGAAAACAGTGCATAGTGTGATGTCCCCTACACTTGTACAGTCACTTAAAAATAACTGCCAAGTTTCTCACAGCTGAAGGCAGATGATTCAGAATTGTTACTCTTAGCCAAATTGTCCACCTTTGCACATCGAGAATTAGGTAGAACCAGTTGCTGGGCCTGGGGTATATGCACTCATTAAAAGTAGAATAGAGGTTCCCGTTCCATGATAGGAATAATCTATCATGTTTTACTACGATGACACATTGAGCCCGACAGTTTGACTTTTCCCAAAGTCTTTTATTTCCACACCTATAAAATTACTATACTTTTAGAATGCACTCTGTATTTTAAACACAGCGCTTTCAAGAAAGATTTATGGCTAAAAGGTGCCTTACATTTTTCTTTTAAAGAGATTTTATTTTGCACTAGACTTAAATGCTGGCTCTGAAAATTTGTTAAAAATTTCAAGGCTCTGCAATACAGAGAAATACAAAGTCAGAAGATTATGGAATTCATTTGTCCACTTTTAAACTTTTCTTTCATTTTTAAGGCTATTTTCTCTGTGGAAACCAGGGTAACTATCACTTAAACATAAAGGTTATATAAAAAGGTGATTTGGTCAATGACTTGTCAGATTCCTGGGGTGTAGAAAGCACTGGAGTTTGAGTACGGCCATCACTGCAGGATTGAAGTCTGGGCTTGTACCAGTTCACAGCCTGAATCACAGCCCACCTCTCAGAGCCAACCTGAGTCACTGAGGTAACTCTCTGTAACTGACTATTCATGTCTTACAATTACTAATGGCCAAGGTCTCAACATGAGGCCTGAGCTACTACATATAAATAAGGTGCTTGCTTCCCTGGAAAGACTGGGAGTTTTAAACACAAGATCTGTGGAGTTCAGCAAGGAACTAAAAACTCTGAATAAGGATCACAACTCCTGTCTTCTCTTGCATTGAATGTGCAAATTGTCAGTGGGAAGCCAGTCCTGGGAATATTGCTAACATAGGATTTGACAACGTTCTTGCAAAAGTTCACTCATATTTCTTCACATTAAAAGGCTCGGTGTAGACATAAGCCATCTTTAAGAACTGCTCATTTACCTAAATTGTGAGAACACACAAGACAGATGCAAATTAAAGATAAGTATTCACTTTGGCTCCCGTTTCTCAAACCAAGTACTTTGTCTCTTAAGTTTCTGTTTGAGAACTTTTTAAAAATGATATATGAAGTTTACGAGAAACATTACTGTGCTTAAGAATGTCTTCCTTCAGGCATGCTAGCTTAAATTTAGGTCCACTGACTGTTGGGAAAAGAGTTTTGTTCTGATCCGTAGTAGAAATTGGATTCTCAAAGAGCTGAAGGGATGAACATGAGATCAAAGGAGAGGCGCAAATGTCAACAGCTGCAGCCTGGTCTCGGTGTCTGTGCTGCCTGGGAAGGTAAAGAGGAGGAATGCTTCATTAGCGAATCTTTGTAGTTGTGTTAGTTTGCAATGTTTCAATTTGCAGTTATCTACAGATGCATGGAGTGTAACCAGCTCCATTCAGCAAATGCCCATGGTAATCTGTTATTTCTCCCATGGTCAAGGGTAAACTGAATGTGTTCTTGGGAGGGTTTCCGTTTCAATTGTGCCAATAATCATTTAGAATACACGCAGAATCTTTTCATTTAGAACAGCCAGGTGGGTGAAGAGAGTCTGTTAATCAGCAAAATCAAAAGCAGTAATGAAGCCCTTCAAGGCTTTGTGCAGCCATGGCTGACACATGGCTCTGTTTTGTGAGCGAATGCAGGGCTGTCTCACAGTGAATGACTCTGCTGATGCCACATTCCTCCCTTCGTGAGTTTATGGAGCACTGAAGATCTCTCTGGGCCAGGAGAGATAGAGCATCTCTTTGAAGACTACCTTCCAATAGAGAGACTCCACTGTCCTAAAGTTGTTTTTTCCATTAATAGTATAGTTTTAAGTAGTGATTGTCAATATTGTTTATCTACAGAAACAATAAAAAGTTAAGTACAAAAAGTATATTAACTGGGAATGTAATTTATGAAAAACCGCATCTCCTTGCTATATTGTCATCATTTTATTCTAAAGTTTGGTATTAGACCAGTTCCAGACTGGACAGCTCTTCATTCTAACTTTCTTTATCACAGTTGGGAGCTCCAACTTTTCCTTAGTTTTTTAAACACAGGCTTCCTCCATTCAGTCGACAAATTCCTCAAAATAAAAATGCATACCTTTACATAACAGTCACATAATAAATAAAATTCCAATTTAGATTGATATCGTTGATGACATGTATCTGAAATCCAGTGTCCTGTTCTGCCTGATCATATAAAAATAAACAAAATAAATGAGAGCCTTGATTTCAAATACTATTTGACATTGAAGATTAAATATCATCACTTGTGAGCTAAGGAAATCCTGTCGTTTGTTTTGTATATATATATATATAAAATATGTGTGTGTACATAATG
>NW_008345455.1:82674-84640 GCF_000622305.1 Nannospalax galili
TAAACATGAATACAAACAATATCCAGACAGTTATCAGATCATTTGTATGGTGAGATCTCAAACCGTTTATTTACTTTATTCTATTGTAGAGGCCAGACTCCATCTCAAAGACATCTGCCTTCCTCTGCCCCCTGAATGATGGGACTAAAGGCATGTAAAACCATCCCTGGCTATTTGACAAATTGTTGTAAGGGAAAGCTGCTTTAACATGTTTTTGTTTTGCAAATTAAAAATAACATCTGTATTGGTCACTAAAGTTTTTTTTTTTCTATCTTTAAAATTATTTTACTGAATTTTTATGTATTTCATACAGAACATCTCAATCAATCTTAACCATCTTTATACGCCCTTCCCCACTGGCACCGTCCCATAACGCACCACTGGAATTCATACAGTCTGTCATTTGTGTTAAGCCCTATTGTGTAAAGTAGGTGTTCTGACACATACCTCAGTGCTAGTTCATCTACTGAGGTCTACTTAGTCTAATGTAGAGTCTTAAGACCATCAGTTCAGTTTTATTAACTGAAGTGCTCAGAAAATACTTAAACTTAGATGAAACATTCTACAATGCTAAATGCTAGTTAAAACTTTGTGGATTCCATAATTATCCAGAGGGGAGTTTTACAGATATAGAGCCACATGACCTTGGGTTAACACACCTGGCAAACAGAGCTTTTTGCCTACCTCCGTGTGACCTAGGATTCTTATTAACATTAGATACATCCTTTTGGAATGTATGAACAGATTCTGACATTGCATCAACCCAAAGACTGTCACCAGTCAGGCACAGTTGCACATGCCTTTAATCTCATCATTCAGAGGCAGGCAAATTTCTGTGAGAAGGAAGCCACCCTGTTCTCCATAGTCAGTTGCAAGTCAAGCCATCTGGGGCTATGGGGAGATCCTGTCTCAAAACGAAACTAAACAAACAAAAAACCTTCAGAAAACAAAGAATTTCATCGGACAGCATCTAAGACAAGGAGCAGAGACATTGTCACCTACCTGATGTTTTAACATGGTACTTTAAAAGTGCATTGATTTCTGACTTCCTTTTGTTTTGTTATGAAAACTTCCAGAATTTATTATCATTCCAGAAAACTGTACTTGGACTAACTTTAATCTGTGTTCCTTACCAAGGTCAGTCATATTTAGCACCAGAATAACTATCCCATAACCTAAGATGTGAGAGCTGTGCTCTTTCTGTCCATGGTTCCAGTGCAACTGAAGGGCGGGATCCAAGACTTGGATGGAAAGTTAACATGTGGAAAGTCAAGATTTGGTTCCGTAGATGCTAATGGCAGTGATGTGTTTCTGCAGACTGCAGCACTGGAACAACGGTATTGAAGATTGGAACCACAATTCCCGGTTGCTTAGGACTCATGAAACGGCAATCTAGTCTTCAGACCTGAGACAGTGATGCTGCTAGAGAGGAAGGATTTGGTGAGTCCTTCGAGATCAAACTTGTCATCAAATTGGGACAGCTGGGCAAATAAGCTAGATTGCTTCTAAGTACACTGAAGGCCACGCGTCCACAGGTGTCGCCGAGCTGAAACCACTTGTAGTTATTACAGGTGCCTTCATGAAAGTCAACATATTTGAAAATAATACTCCTCTGCAGATTCCAAGAAACACACACATATAAAAAAGAGGAACAGCTGGTGGGCTTTCCACAGACGGCGTTTACAGTCCTTTAGAAGATCATTTCCTTCCACAATTTTCTTCTTGTGTTTCTGGGGAAACGAAGGGATGAGGAACTCCTGGGTCCCTGCAGAATCACAGGTCCCAGCAGACTGCCTCGGCGGGCGAACAGCTCCTTGCTTGTAAGGATACAGTTGACTTGCACACAGACCCTGTTCCCCACCTGTAGTGGAGAGCTTCAGTGTTTGCTTTCTGTTTTTGTGTCATCAGTTCTCACCTTTATCCCCGTCAGCATACGGTTCCAATATATGTACCATGTAAGGCTAAA
>NW_008345455.1:85626-86052 GCF_000622305.1 Nannospalax galili
CCATTTCACAAGACTCCTTTTTTTGAAAGTCTCCAGTGATTATCTGATTGCATTACAATATCAATTAATTTCACTGGGTGTGTATGAGCTTTGGCCCAAGTGACCACTGGGCCCTCTGGGAAACAACCCCAGTAGCTGGCCATTCTCTCCTTGTCTGAGTGCCATGCCTTCTCACAGACTTTCTCTCCTAAGTTCTTTGCTGGGTATCTTTTGTCTTTCTTGGGTATGTATTTTTGCGATTCTAGCAAACACATGGCAGATCTATAATCCTCTTTGAGCTTCCTCATTTTCTAAGTAATTTAGTTCAACATTGTAACTTTGCTACAATCTTTGTATAGTTTCCTGTAAGATCTAAGATCTTTAGTTCTAATCTTTAATATGATGTTACAATAATCAAAATAGCATCTCTTCACTAATGAATCTCAA
>NW_008345455.1:86550-106278 GCF_000622305.1 Nannospalax galili
AAGCGTGCCATTTTCTTATAAGTTAAGATAATTTTATAATATCTCAGAAAATCTCTTTTTCTCATTTATTCATGAGAAATAAATCCTTTTAATATAAAAAATTCTGCATGTGGATATTTATAAAAGCTTCTCTTAAATTCATCAAAATAATTGGGAAAAAAATACCCAGTTTCGGTGGAAAGCTGATATACACACAT
Organism: Nannospalax galili; assembly: GCF_000622305.1. NCBI lineage: Eukaryota > Metazoa > Chordata > Mammalia > Rodentia > Spalacidae > Nannospalax > Nannospalax galili. Next base: position 86,748 of record NW_008345455.1, read on the forward strand.
GGCTCTGTCTACTTTGCTTTGGGATAAAATCCTGGGTTTTATTTATAGCCACTTCACATGATATTGCACATTCAGCTTCTGTAATAAGTGCTGTTCCAGGACTGTCAAAGTACCTCTGCTTCTTCTTACCATCACTGCCCTGGACCCACATCAGCTGTCATCTGGCCAATGAACAACTGAGTTAATAATGAACATGACTGGCGTGGGTAAAGCAGGAGAGGACACATGCCTGGTGACCTACTGTGTGTCTCATTATTTGAACATTTAGAACATTCTAAAGTTGGTTAAAGCATGGGGAACAGGCAGGCTGTCATCCCGGACTCCCAACTTGTAATCTGTCATCTGTGTTTTTCACTCATGTGTAAATAATAATGCACAAATGCAAGTCACCACTCCTTAAGACAAAGAGTAGCTAACAGCTTAAAAGCTTGAACATCTGTTGCCTACGTCTTATGTCAGCAGCTATGGCTGTTCCTGGGGTAATATCTACTGATCAATGCAAACACTGTTCTTCATGCATCTTTCCTGCAAGAGAAATGAATGCCACCTTCATCTTTCTCTTGTAGGACAGTAACAGATCTTCACCTCCTGAAATAAACAGCCTTCCTAAACATACTCCTCTCTACCTCCTTCCTCCATTTCCTAAGACTTTCCTTCTGTTTCTTACTCCCTCATGTTCTTTATATTTTAGTTTTCATTCTCTCTCTCTCTCTCTCTCTCTCTCTCTCTCTCTCTCTCTCTGCCACAAGACAGCATCAACTCTCCTGAATCTAGAGTTCCAGGCAATCGTGAGTCTCCCTACCTAGCTGCTGGGAACTGAACAGGAGTCCTCTGGGAAAGCAACGTGTACTCGTAACCCCTGAGCCATCTCTGCAGCTCTGTCACCTTCTCGTTTTCTATCACTCTTGCCAATGACCACTTAGAGGCATTTGGAGGAAAGCAGTTTAATTGTATAAGCGCTGCAGCAGTCTGTTAAAGGGCAGTTTCAATGAGCAATGGAAGTTAAGCTGCAACACTGTTCTAAGGAAAGCCCTGTTTGGCAGCAAGATGGAGTAGTGCAACCTTAGGGTGTGGAAGAAACCATTATGGTTAAGCACAAGAGATGGCAGTTAAACTACTACCAGTAATGACAGGCACGTTCACCTTGAGCACCGTAGGCATTGCTTTAGGAAGACTGTAACTTTCTTTTGCCAAACAATTTGATTCGTACTGGTGCGTTTGGGATCCAAGCAAGATTGGTAGGCACAACTAACATTATGCTGTTCTCCAACTGTATTTTTTTTTAATTTTGCTTTATAATGTTCCAATATTTTTAAATTTTAAGATACGTCATAACTTAAATGAACACTTTTAATATTTGATAATTTGTGGGCAGAAAGGCAATACTGAATCTCTTATATTTGAAGCTCATTCTAGGCAGATGTGTCTAAGTCACTTAACATTTTAAAGTGATATCAAATATATCACAAATTCAAGTTTTTATGCTGTCAGATGTTTTTAAACTGAGACTTATTTTGATAAGTATCCTCATATAATAATTAGATTGCCAAAGAACAGCATGTTTCTTTTGGATTAAATTTTTATTGTGAAATGCAAATAATTTTCCATGTACTATCATTTATCACATTATTAGCACAGCCTAAACTGAAGATGGGCAGAAGCCTCCCATGGTGCAAGCTTTGCTTAGAAGCTTCCCAGAATGTATTGTCCCACTGCCCATGGCTAAAGCTCAGGAAGCAGAGACTTTCTCACTTGATTGGGCAATGATGCTAATTCTTATTTTTAATGGGCGATAAAATATAATATGTGTGCGTGGATCTCAAATTACAAACAACCAAAGCCTCTGAGTAAGAAAAGTAAAGCTTTTAAGAATAGTTTTGCCCATTTGCCTTCTTTGTTTATTATTATTGGCATTCATTTCCCGCCATGCATAAATAAATTGAAGCAGAATTGCTGTAGCCTTCAGTCAATATGACACAGACTCCAAGTCTAATTATAAATGCATGTCTGTGCAGCCTGCTCACAAACACGTCATGATTTGGAGAACCATTTCTGACGGAAAGAATGTAAAGTTTTAGTGTGCACCAACAGGCCCCAAGCTCATGTTTCCTTAAGCATTACAAGGCTGTGTCCTATTGAATAATTTACATTGTCAAAAGACATAATTGCAACAGACTTAGTTTTAAAGACATAATCAGTGTTTATTAGCAGTTCTACAATTGGGCAGCATATCATCTACTGAATAGAACGTACAAAAGTGCATAGGTCAGTAGAGGGTCATGTTCATTGGAGGTTCAAAACAGAGAGGAGACTTCGGTCAGTACAAGAAACACAGGTATCACCTCAAAGGGAAAAAGAGCAGCACTCTGGAGCCAAATAGAAGTGACCACGACATAAGGACACAGATTTATGTCAACCCAAATTCCATGCTCAGACATGGGAAACATCTCATGAAGTTTTATTTTATTGTTTTTTATTTATTATTTTTATTTTATGTGTATAAGTCTATTGCCTGCGTGTGTGTGTGTGTGTGTGTGTGTGTGTGTCTGTGTGTGTGTCTGTGTTGTGTGCAATGCTCGAAAAGGCCAGAAGAGGGCATCTGATTCTCTGGAACTAGACTTAAAGACAGCTATTAGCCTCTATATGGGTACTGGGACTCAAACCCAGGTCCTTTGCAAGAGCACCTAGTGCTCTTTTTTTAAATATTTTATTTATTATTTTTATTTATGTGTATCAGTGTAGTGCCTGCATGTATGTAAGTGCACCCCTGTCATGCAATGCTGTGGAGGTCAAAAGAGGGCTTCGGATTCCCTTGGAACTGGAGTTAAGGATGGTTTGTAGCTGCCATGTGGGTGCTGGGAATCAAACCCAGGTACTCGGCAAGAGCAGTCAGTGCTCTTAACCGCTGAGACAATCCCCAGTCCCCCACTTCATGAAGTTCTGTAACACGATGAAGAACGTCATAAATGAAGACGGTTTCCAAATTCTTTGATGGAAACACCAGGATTACAGGGAAGTGGGGAGACCTCTGCTACAGGCCACAGATGCCACGTGATCACATTCTTATGCTTGTGGAAGCTGGAGATTTGTTGGTACACTCCAAAAGGAGTAATGAATCCATCACAAGAATGTTAGGTCACATACAAAAGGTTAATAAATGATCATTGAGGGGACTAAAACTATCCCAGGACAATTTGGGCTTCTGGTCATACAACTTTCCAACCTCCTCACATCATGGAAGCTATAATCACATAATTAACCTTGCAGAAGTTTCAATGTAAGTTTCAGCTTCTTTCCAGAATCTTTTGTTCATACTTCCTACTGTGTAGGCTCAGGAAAACTGGTCCTTTAGGGCCAGTTAACTCTGACCATCTTAGTTATTTGAAAAACTGGTTCATTTCGATATTCCCTTTGATTCTATGACTAGTGACACCTGTGACTCCCTTCCTGTGTAATCTGGCGTAACCCAACCAAGTTTAAAATCCTTGTCTATTGAAAGGTCTCATATAAATTTTGTTTAAAAATACCCCTTAAGCATCTCAGTCCATGCCACATGGGCTCTTGGCCTCACATCACCCTCTGCCTCATGATTTCCAGGTACTCTCAGTTAGCAATACAGAGTTCAGAGTGGGCCCAGCATATCCAGGAGTCAGATTCTAAGCTGTGCTTAGGGGGCTCTGTGCTGCTTCCCTGGTGGACATTGAGGCCTTATGTTGTAGAGATCATAACAACCAGTATCCTGGCTTGTGACATGAGGTATGTCAATCCAGTGCCCTACTTCAGTGTCTTGCTGGAAACTTGTGGCTGATATAAACAAGCTGGGGTCCTGAGCACTCTCTAGTATAGATTCAGGGTCCTGAGACCTCTCTGGTATAAACACAGGTCCTGAGCACTCTCTAGTATAGATTCGGGGTTCTTAGACATCTCTAGTATAGACACGGGGTCCTGAGCACTCTCTGTTATAGACAAGGGGTCCTGAGCACTCTCTAGTATAGACGAGGGGTCCTGATAATTCTTTAGTAAGGACTCACAGGGTTCCAGAACTCTCTTTGGCAAGACCAGAATTTGGAGGACCTTTCAGTCTCAGGGTACAGAGGCATCAGGGCCACTTCTTGTTCCAAAGTTCTTCATGGTCGAAAAATGACGCTTTTGTGCCCAGCACAGTCTTCCAGGTGCATCTGGACTGGACTATAAGTAGCACTTTGACTGCTGATGCAGAGTCTTTATGAGCACTTTGATTTCCAAATGCCATAGCAGTCTCAGCTCGATGTGTCAGCATCCTTCAGTGAGGGAATTTTGGTGTGTTCTGTGACATCATTCTTTAGAGAACAGCATTTTGCCTGTCGTTGGATGCACAGGATGACTGTGATCCTAATCCTCTGCATACTCAGCATCTCTGGTCCCCAGTCACCAGACAGCCCCAAACAACTCGCATATTTAAGGCAAGCTTTAATAGGTTGGAATCACTATGGCTGTATTGTTCTAAGAAGTGAGAAATTAATCATTGATGGCCAACAGAGTAGACTACAGTCTGCAACGGACCAAGAAAGGGTTTTACCTAGGTAGATTTTGTGTCCTTAGAGAAGCAGAATGCAGAAAGCATCAGAGGGCTCATTTCCTGGTGGGAAACACTAGGAACAGGTGAGAGAGCATGTGGGTGAGGCTGGGGATGGACTGTAAGCAGGCGGGGCAGGGTCCTTGCAAGGCACAGCCTTTAGGGGAGACACAGATGTTGGGGAGGAAGGTGGTGGTTCTGCAAGCTTTGATATTTATTGAAAATGTGGCATGTTGAAGATATGTGTGGACCAGGAACACAAGACTATCAAAGGATCCTGGGGAAGTTCAAAGAAGCTTTTACTTTTGTTTCTAAAAACGCTGATACATCAAAGGAAAAAACCACTCATTTTTCTTCTATTTTTCAAGTTTAACTCTGTTGCTATCTCGAGGGTTCCTCCTATCAGCAGCAGCAGTAGTTATAGGAAGGAACTTGAATGCACACAGATATATTTGAAAAGGGAAAGTTTAACCTAAATACATGTTGGCTTTGGAGTGCCCTTGGGGGTAAAACTGAGTTGCATTGGAGATGAGTAATGAGAATCATTACCATGGCTGGTGAAACCTAACGTGACCCAAGGCGTGGCCTGGCTGTTGAGTGTCTTAGACAGGAGCCTGTGTAGTACCCTGGAGCCATGTCTTACATTACCACAGACCCAAGAAGACTCATTTTCATAACTATCCTAACAAACCTGAGGGTCACTCCTGTATTCATTATCCATTATACAAAAGTGGTCAGATGGGCTCATGGGGCCTCCAAGGAGGTCTAGGGAGAGGAATCCCTGGCTGAGGATGTTTTCACTGAAATCCAACCCAGCTCTCTGTGGGAACCATGCAGAAATACATGTTATACCTATTGTCAAATTTAAATATATCATCATCTGATCCTATCCTCCATAGAGTTGCCTTTCTCAACAGTGCCCAAGTTTGAACGCTAATATGATCACCCAACATCTTACCACAATGCTCTTAGGTAAGTTCAGAACATTATCATTGGTGTTTGATTTTGTCTTGTTTGTGTTATACAAAAAGGGAGTGAACATGTCAACATTACAATACTCTGCAGTAGCTGTCATTTGACAAGCTGCTGGACAACGCCAGTTTAAAGAACACCTCTAATCCCTCAGATAATGCATGATGATTTTATGAACAACTTTTGAATATTTTTCAGTCACATTTTAAAATGATAATTTTCAAGTAAATACTGTTCATAAAAATTCATGTAGATTAGCACATACAGATGTTTTAGATAATTTTCTGTTGCTGTGATAAAACACTGTGACCAAGATAACTTAAGGAAGGAATAGTTTATCTGGCTTATGGTTCCAAAGAGGCAAAAGTCCATTATTGTTGGGGGAATGGCTGGAGAGGTGACTGGAGCAGAAAACCAAACAACCACTTCCTCAAGCAGGAACAGGAAGCAGAAAGTGAAACCCATGCAGACTGATGCACTTCCTCTACCAAGGCCACACCTACTAAAACGTCCCCAAACAGCCCCACCAACTGGGAACAAAATGTCTGAATACTTGGAGCCTATGGAGGATGTTCTCATTCAAACCAATGCAATAGATGTTTTTAGATTCTAGATAACAAAGATCTAAACAAATTCATACATGAATTATTGGAAGAATGTAGTATTTACCAAAGTCTTGATATTTGTTATTGTTGAATATTTTAATAACACGCTTAAAGATAATTGAAATACTCAGTAATTGTATACATGAAATGATGAAGACCACTGAGGCTTTTTATACGTTATCTCTAGGAGAATTAGAATATGTCACCTTAAAGCCAATTTCAGTCTCTTCACGTTATAACAAACTGTCTACAAAGCAGTAGTTGAGTATATCAAAATGATTTAAAATGGTACAAGTAATTGACTGCAGAGGCAGTGACAGAATCTTTAAGCAAAAGTGTGCTCTGCCCTCTGAAAACTAGCATTCTGTAATATGCAAAATTTGCTTATGAAATGTATCTGAGAAAGGGACCTTAACATGTGTTGATTTTTCAGGCTAAAGGCAATATTCTGTCCTTTGAAAGATAATGAAGCTACACTCTCTCAAAGAGCAATTGTCAACTTGAGGGAACATACAGCTTTGCTATGTCAAAATAACACAAACAAATAGAACAGAACACGACTTTATAGAATCCTAAGACAGCAGCATGTATATTTAATGAGATGTCTTCTTGCATGACTTTTTCAAAATGGAAAATATGAAATATCAACATGGTAAATATAACACATTCAATTTGTTTTCTTCAAATCTGCCCACCTTTACCCTGATACCCTGTTTGCCCTATCCCTGCTCCAAAAGCAAAATAACCAAAGCTATCAGATCTCAATGTCTAGTGAAGATTGTTTGAAATCTTCAACATTTTTGAACTATGAAATAATAGCAGGACCAGATCATTCTGAGCAGAAACCTCATAAATTCTTAAATATGCTGTTCAATGGCAAATATTCTGAAATCTTCCCAATAATGGCTCATGCCACAGGAAGGCAAGGGAGTAATGGATGTCTTCATTCCTTTAGTAGAAAATGTCAGAGGCTTTTCTTTATTCCGGGTGTCTTGGCGAACTGAATGGTCTTTCATTTCTTTAAATGTTCTAGGCTTTTCACATTTCCAAAGTTCCACAGCTTATCTTTCAGCAATTATTAACAGTTATATTATGCAATGTTTACAAAGATGTCACTTTTGTTCCTCCTAACTGAAGATGCTGATTAAAAATAGTCACACATTTCCTTTTTATATTTTATTTATTACTTCTATTTTATGTGCTGAAGAATCAGACCTCAAACTGCATTGACTCCGTTTTGATTAGTGTCCCCATTTTGTGAGCTGACTAGAACATATGCAAGGGCTATGCGTTAGGCAAGCCCAGGCATGCTCAAATGTGTTAAGACCTTATAAGGAATAAACAGGATCCTCTGGCTCTAAAGATTACAGCGAGCACATTCCAATGCCCTGAACACAGCCCCTACCAATAAGAATTTCCCCTGTACTCAGGATAGGGGGACCGTCCAATCATTTTAAAGTATGCTTGGCGTGCATGTGTTTCTGTGGAATTCCCCAATAAAAGCCCCGGCCAACTATTGTTCCTATTGTTAGGTACCAGACTCCATATTTGGGTCATGCAGTCTGTGCCCGGCTAGCTGCCAATTGGTTGTTTTTACTTTAAATTCCTGAATAAACTTTTTGTACAATCTTCTTGGTATCTGTCGGAATTATTCTCGATTCTCAAACCCTAATAGTTCATCAGTGTATTGCCTGCATATATCTAAGTGCACCTGTGTTGTGAAATGCCCATGGAGCTCAGAAGAGGGTGTTAGATCTCTGGAACGGGAGTTACACATGTTTTTAGTGACCATGTTGGTGTTGGGAACTGGAACTGGGTCCTCTGCAAGAGCAGGCCATACTCTTATCACTGAGCCTTCTCTCCAGTCCCAATTACGTAATTCTTTAAAACATACTGCTGGTTCCATATAAAAAATATAAGAGAGATGATCTTAGCAATTTAATTGAAGTATCATAAAGAACATTTAGAAAAGTGACCTCAAACATTACCAAATCCAAGTATTACTCTTTTACATTAATTAAGGTGGGTCAAAGTTAACTGACTTCCTCTAAGCCAGCTCCAGCTGGGGTGGCAGAGCTGTAGCTGAGATTACATCCTTCAAATACTTACAAATTTTCAGGTATTCCACATTTTGTATCTTTCACCTGACTACATATTCACATCACACTGGCAAAAATGTTAGAGAGTTTTGTAAAATGGCTGTGGATCAGAGGGAAACAGAGATTGGTGTAAATCATCTGCCCATTTTTGAAAGCTAATGTGTTGTAGCTGTGTAAAACCTAAATTATGTAAAGGAGACCCCTTTACATTATTTGTTGTGAAGTTTTGTTGGGTCGCTACATTGACAAGTGTATTTCTCTCTCTAAATTGTTGATGGGTTTTGGCTCACTGTGGTATCTTGCGCAACATCTTGCTTAGTTGGAAAATGGGCAGCTGTGTCACAGCTCGTCTCCCTGAATTACCTGAAATTTCAAACATGCTCATGAGGAACACCATGTGTAAACAAGAGACACATTTTGAGAGCACACGCACTGACACAGGTGTATGCATAAGGATAACACGGTAACCAATAAAAATACGCATCAACGAAGCTCATCCCCCGACCCCTGGCGTAAAAGCCGTGCCTGCCGTCGGGTATCTGCAAGCATCCATCTTCATGAGTGTCTTTCGGTTCTGAGCAACCGACAAATCATTTTACATAAATCCAATGATCACGTTGACCTCCTTGCTCTCCTTAAAGGACACCTGTGAGAAAAAAATCAATAGATACAGATGATAGCTACAGACACAAAGAGCAAGTGGCTATCCAGTCTCTCAGAAGCAATGCCTTCCGGTCTGTGAGCGCATGCACTTGCTTAGAGGCCTAATTCAATGACTCTCCAAATGGAACAAGGGTCAAAATTGTCTAGAGTATTGATATGACAACCAAAAATTTAGGATTTCAGACATGGTGGTTCCTAGTGGGGCTAGGGAATTCACACTTTGTGGCTGTACCATTGCCATTTGGTTGTGGGTCACCGACGCAGAAGCCCAGACCTGTTTGTTAAGCTAAATTAGACTACAAGCTTAGCAAGAAACTGGTGGCTGCATTTGCCTAGTGACCTCTTCCAAGTGCTCTTCAGCCTAGCTTGACAACCCACCTAAAAATTCGAAATTTTATTTTGATTTATTTTTATTTTATTTGTATGCACTTTTGTTTGCAGGTATATAATGGATGCAATGGATCCGTCTCTCCGTCTCCACGAACGGTAAATTTTAAATCCAAATCAAAGCATGTACTCAAATAGATATTGGATTTGGGGATAAAATATACAAATTATATTCAGACAAATTAAGATGTGAACCATCATGTCCTCTTTGTCTTATTTTTTAACTTAAACAATTAGGTATTTTCTGAGAAGCCTATTAATAGTGCTCAAGACACTACAATAAACCCATATGGTAGAAGTATAATGTCTTAAGTTGTATAAATAAATATTTGAAAACAAAAGAAATTTTATGGCTGATATGAATCCAAATATGAAATGTTAACTTAAAGCACCTGTAATTCCAAATTCGACTTTAATTATTTGATATTAATAAGGTTAAAAACAAGTTACCAAGATTCAGTCTGCAGAGTTTTTGAATAAAAGAAATCAAATGGAGGAATCATTTGGAAAATTTTATATGTGAAGATTAAGTAAGTAATTTTTATGCATCTTGCTGGTAATAGTCAATGAAAATAAAACATACATTGTCCAAATGTCTTCTTATAAGGATAACATAATAGTCTGATCCTTCAGGGGAAAAAAGTTTCTATAATTGTCAAATTAAAGATTTACAATTTTGAAACTTTCTTATTATGCTTGCAATGTATCTTTAATCAGGCGATATGAGGACTATGATTGTCAGTCATTGTTCCGCATGCTAGACACACATGTGGATATGTGTGTGTATATATGTACATATATGTTACTTGTGTACTGTACATATATTTAATTCTCATAATTACATTTACAAAGTAGGAGCTCTAGTGATAAATACAGAACCTACTGCACAGTATAATTAACCTGAGTCTATATGACACCACAAAGACTAACAAATCAAGGAGAAACTCTAGTGCTCATGCATTCTCCATGCGGTATCTGAATGACATATACCAGGCTAGAGTAGCGTGAATAAATATGAATGATCCCTGTCAAAGAAGCAGTGAAGTCTGGGATACACAGCTCAGTCCCTGAAGCATTCTGAAGAACGCTTCAGCCAATGCAGTTTGACAAAGGAGACCAACTCCTTTTCATTACCTCATCATGTCTTTCTCAACTAGATGATTTGTAATGACTTAACTGTTAACAAGGGCTTAAATGACCAGCTGCCTGGAAAGAAGGAACAGCCAAATGCAAAGTAAGTGAACACGTAGTGTTTTGCCCAGGGCATCCATCCACCCTGTCCACAAGTACTCACAGTTTAAGAGCCACTTCTCCCACGTCTTCATCCCTCTGGCCTTGAAGATGTTCTGCACAACTTTGTACAGTTAGAAGTCATTGACAACCATTTTACTTTTTAAAACTGTCTTACTTTCAATCTTCTAAGCACTTCTAATCTTCATAGAATGGTTTCTAGATTTCTCATAATTTTCCTTGCTTTATACAATTATTTTTAAATTTCAGCATTACCCACCTCTCCTACACTCTTTTACAGAAGTATGACATAAAACAAAAGGGCATAATTTCTCATGTATTTACAGATGAATAGGCACAAAATTAACACAGCATGGGAATTCATCCCCACATGAAGAAACATCTCATGACCATCAGGAAGCCAGTCTCCCTCCTACCCCTTCAGCCCTGACAGACCTAATAATGTAGGAAGGGTGAGCACTGTCCTAAGTTCTAACAGTCAAATAGGAAACCCTTCTGAGAAATAATTAAATCTATAGGTAGGTAGAGATAAGTGTACATATAGCTAAGAGATACACAGATAAAAATACATAAACAATTCACATTCTTTGGTATCTTATCAAGAAGGTGTATGTATATTGATATCTTCTAAGACTGTTGAGATCACTCTTTTGGAAACACACACACACAAATACACCCACACACAAACACACACACACACACACACACACACACACTGAATAATAATAGAATTTGAATGAGTAAGTAACTGTGTTTTAGAATGTTTGTACAAGGAATAAAGTTACGAGTTGAAGGGGATTAATTATCCACATCATTGTATGTCAATGTAGATAGTTTACTGTTTTATTCACAAGTTTTGTGTGTGTGTGTGTGTGTGTGTGTGTGTGTGTGTGTGTGTGTGTTTGGCTTTGAGTCTTTATAAATCATCAGTTGACTGAATTCAGTGTGTCTGTTTCGGGCCTTTCTATAAATGTGTTTGTGACACATTCTGCTGATGGGCTTTGTGTTGGTTTTCAGGTCCATCTCTTATGGACAGTTATGCTATAGCCGTTTTACACATGGCTTTTGTTGTCTGTTCACATTCAACACTAAAGGTAAATTGCAGGGTCCTGGAGTTTCCCACACTGGTTTCTATCAAGTGATCCCAGATTTCTGCTCCTAATTTAGACAGAAATCCACAGTTAGACATCCATGACATATTAAATATCTCCATTTTAGGCAATTGATGAAGTTTATTCCTTTCCTTGGATGTTGGGAGGCGATGTGACCTCCTGCACTGTGCGGAAGTACAGAAACCACATTAGGGCAGTTTGGGAGGCTCTGAAACTCTGTCTTGGAGGAATCTCAGAAAAGGTGTTGCAGCATGAGAACGCTGCCTTGTGTATGTCTGGCTGCTGACATTCCTGCCAGCCCCACTTCACAGAAAACTCATCTGTCTTTAAGCAGAGCATTGCTAAATTCAGTGTAACAATTCGACATGAGAAACATCCAGCATCGTCCCTTTTATCCATTGACAAGGTCACCCTTTCTTTTCTTTTTCCTGTTCTTACCGTGGACGTGTTGTTACCATGTGATGGCGCAGTACAGTGACGCTGGAATACATACAGCCTGACTTTGAGGATTTGATTTAGGCAAGAGGAGACCCAAACTGTGCTGAGAACCTGTTACTTCAGATTACTCTGAGAACCACTTTCTAAAACAATGACCTTTCTCTTCTCTGAATTGAGACAGCATATGCAGCATAAATTGGCAAAGTGAAAGCAGGCCCTTATCAGAGGATTATGTACCTTTTAACCTCTACTGACCTAGAACAGTATACACAACCAAAGAGAATATTATTAATTTAATCCTATCTATTGCTTTTAATAAAAATGGGGTAATTATCTCATTGCATTCATTGAGGTAAATGCTGTTTATAGTTCTTGTTGGTGCACAAAACAGCCATAGACATTCATACCTTGTTTTGAGTCAAGGACAAGAGAGTCATTAAGGATTAACAGATTCTTAGGTCATAAGGGGAGCCTAAGGCTCAGTGAGCTTGTGTACATTATCGGCAAGCTGAGATAAGATGGACTTTTATCTTCGAGGTTAAGTAAAAGTTATTGTCCAGATCATGGCTATATTGTAAAAATCCTTGCCACATGGACTAGGATGAAGATGTCTCTATTTTGAAAGATGGTTTTTCCATTCAGAAGTTCCAGGTAAACTGTGTTATACTCTCAAACTTAAAAGTCATTTTGATTGGTTCTTAACCATCTTAACATTGCTTGTAAAGATTTACTTTAGTTTTTATAGTCTGAATATGTATGTGTACCTGTGTATGAACATGGGCCCATATTTATGGGTGACCACAGAGGCCGCAAGGGGGCATTGGATCCCTGGATCTGGAATTACCAGAAGTTTTAAATTGCCTTGCCTGGGTGCTGGGAACCAAACTCCAGTTCTCTGCCAGAGCAGCAATGTCCCGAGCCCAGAAAATCTTGTACTTAGGCTTCCTGAAAACCAAATTTCTAGTTTCTTATAATTAAAAAACATTCCTTCCAAGCAAAGTATTTTTATTTATAAGATGTATCAAGTAGCTTTTACAATGTCTATCAGACTTCTATTTTTTTCCAATCACAAAAATGTGATGTGAATAACATTAATCCCCATATTCATATTAGCATAGATAATTTTTTTTAAACACAGCAAACTTAAACAATGACATCTTTTATGTTAAATGATGAAATGAAATAAATGAACCCACCAACAGGCCCAGTGTTCCCGTACTGAGTATAGGCCTGGCCATGGAGTATCCCTCACACTCTCATTTAATCCAGGGGTTGTTTTTTTTAGAGAGGCATATTGTATTCTATAGACATTTTCCAAAGTAATATTCTACTAGTGGTCTCTGCACATACAACCCTCTCATAAGTATTATAAACATGGATACATGAGGATGCAGTATGCCCTGTGTACCTACCCAGTTATTGAACACAGATATACACATTGGTCAGGTATCAGGTTCGACATCACAGTTGTTCAGAGAAGGTCTCCTTGAATATTTAATCCTTTCTGGTACATAACCTCATATAGCTCACATAGTAACTGGGCACAGGTTGACATTAAATAAGCATTTGCTGAATTAGATTCTTGATTAAACTAAGATTTCAGACCTTAGTGTGGATTGGTTTAAAGCAGGTGCTTTTCTGAGAGGCACCAGATCTGTTATTCTTACGTTTGGGGAAACAAGAGATAATATCAAAAGCAATAGATTTCCAAACATTCACTTTTAAAAATAACTAAGCTCCATCCCCTGACCATGTGCATGAATTTATGTTAGCTTCCCAAGATTAACTCTCAATGAATCATCCAAAGTTATTCTAAGTTCAATTTTATCATGTGACCCTCCATGCCACCCTCCCTTGAACTCTCCAGTAACTTTCCATCCCATGGTAGAAGTGCAGTGGCCAACAGTTAAGTAGAAACTGTATGAATCAGCACAGGTGATCTCACAGTGCTGAAGTCCAGGAGTCCCAGCTCAAGGTGGTGACTATCTCACTTCCTGGTAAAGGTTTTCTTTCTAACTTGAAGATGGCTGCCTTCTTACCGTGTGCTTATACTGTAACAAGAAATTCCCCTGTGTTTTTCACTGGCGTGTCAACGCCATCTACAGGGCTTCCCCTCTGGTCTGAGTGCTTGCTAACACCTTGCATCTCCTTACAAATACCATCAAACTACACATGGGAACTTTTGTACATGAATTTGGGGGCAGAAACAAACACAGAGTCCACAGAAGGGCAACAGTACAATGTAAGCACACTGCACTTACGCCCTCTTCTTCCACTGTGGACTGCTCCTCCGCGTTCAGCCAGCACAGCCTCTCCACTGTTGTTTCAAGGCACATTGTTTTCTTATATTTGACATCTGCTTTCCCTCCACCAGGAAATCCATTCACCCAGATGCCCTCCTTCAAGTCCTTTATTTCTCTGTTTAGTGTCACTCCACAAGCAGACTTCCTTGCATCAGAGGCACTGCATGACTTCCTTACCCCTCACTTCCTGTGGCCCCCACATCACGAAGCTGCCTGCATTTGCTTGTCATTTTTGGTTTAATATTTTTGCAAACTGTATATAGGTTTACTCTGTGAGCAGTTTATGTTTCTTTCACTCATGGACCCCAGGACCTCCAAGCTAGATTATTTAATTGTTTGAGAAGGATTTGCTACAAGAAAGAATGAATATTTATTGTTACATTTATCATATCGTCAACATCTTATTGTGCCATCGTTGACTCCTATATTGCAAAATAATATTAATTCATTGATATAGAAAATAAAATCAAGAAGTTGAGAACATTGCTCACAGCTACCCTAAAATTTATTTCTAGTCATGATAATTAGCAACTCTGTACTTCACACCAGGGACCTTCTCTTTCAAAAGCTGAACTGTTTTCTTTTGTATCATGCTGGGATACGAATGGAATGCAAATAATTTCACAATTTTCTAATAATTTTACAATTGAAATTGCTGTTTGCTTGTGATCTATAATTGTCATTGAAATAAAGAAAAAAATCCTCTGGCTAAAAATCTTTAAACTCACCCAGTATATCATAGTAGAAGAATGTTGTTTAATTTAAGGTCTAAGAACTTTGTTGCAACTCAATTTGATTCTCTGTTACACTGAGATAATAATACTCTACTGAGATGAAAACATTACACTGTTGAGTCTGCAGGAGGATTTCACCTTGATATATGAGCTCTAGCAATTCAGAAGGCTTGGCATTCTGAGACGCAGGCTTCTAAGCTTGTTTGTAAGGAAGCTGTTGGAGCCACAAGCATCCTGTCTGAATGGATCATCAATCCTTTTGGTCCTGTTATTCTCTAGAAATATCTCAGAAGTGAAATTGTGAATTCAGGATTATAACCTGGTAATAAGTTGTTCTCTGGTCCACCACATGTTTACTGGGTTGAACTTTGCTCTGGGCATCTTATAGACCTCACCTACATTTATTCTTTCCTGAAATAAGAGAACTATTAAAATCTAGCTTAGGGCTGGGACTAGATTCTAAATCTTTATCTTCTTAGTGAATGAATGAAAAAGGATAGTTATGAAGGAAAAAGAAAGTTCTGGGGCAATGACTGAGTGGGTAAAACATTTTCCATTAAAGCAGAATGACCTGAGTTTAGATTCCTAGAACCCAGGTAAATCCAGAGGTAGTAGTGCACATCTGTAATGCCATTGCTCCTACCCCAGACTGGGAGGCAAGTAGAGGCGAATCCCCAGAGCTCATGGGCCACCTAGCTTCTCAGATGCAGTTATGAGCAACAGACCCTGTCTCTGCCTACGTGTAAGGGAAAGATCAACACCTGAGGTAGTCCTCTGACCTCCACACACCCTCCATACATGTTTATGTACACACCAAAAGACCCCCAAATAATATGTAAGAAAAGAAAATTATGTCTTGTCTTTAGATAATGATGTCATGAATGTATGGCCTGTAGAGTTGACATGAGGGTAGTAATGGATTTCCGATGATCCCACCACGTGGGTATATGAATTTACATGGTACCAAATTTGTCTCAATTTCACTTACTTCAAAAGTAGTTATTAAAGTTCTACAAATAGAATTTGTCAGGCATCTTGTGAGATGCTTTAGAATTATATAGTGTTGGAAGGAAATATAATAGTTACTTTTCTCCTTCCTGTGACAAAATCCTTGACAAAAGAAACAATAGAGGAAAGGTTTATTTTAGCTCACAGTTAAAGAGGACACAATCTACCATGGAAGTGGGGGAGGAACTGCATCAGGAGAAGAGGCAGGAGGTCCACTCTTTCTGCAGTCAGGGAGTGGAGAAATGTGGAAGCAGACACTCGGTTAGTTCTCTTAACTCATTTGGGAATGAGCTTATGGGATATCTCCACTAAAATTCAACTGTTTCCCGCTCAGTTAAACTTTTCTAGAGAAACCCTTATAGATATGTCCACAGGTTTGTTTCATGGTGTTTCTAAAGACAGTGGACTGGACAATGACGGTTAGCCATCATGGAAAAGAAAAGTTGATTGATCCAAACAGAATTCAGAACAAAGTCTTACTCTTACTTGCATTCATATTGAAAGTAATGAGAACAAAAACTGGTAAATGTATTTCTTGACTAAACTTAATGTCCTGCCACCTAGACTTTGGGGTATAAGCTCCTCTAAAAATTATTAGTACATATCAGTAAATTCATTTAATCCCTAATCCATAGAAATATTCAAAGTGTGGGATAAAGAAGAGGCAACTCAATCTGGAGATCAAATACTACATAACATGTTGACATTGGAGTTTTTCTTTTAAATTATATTACTAAAACTACATTTTATCTGACCAGGCATGGTGGCATATGACTTTAACCCCAGCACTAGGGAGGCATAGGGAGGTGAATCCTTGTGGGATGGAGCCTCATGAGTAGCAGGCCAGCTGGGCCTACAGGGAGATCCTGTCTCAATTAAAACTACCCCCACCTGAAAAAACAGCCCAAACATTTTCTCAAAGTGTTTCCGGATCTTTCCACTTACTTTGACTTTTATTGAGTTCACCTTCTTGACTGCTTCCACAACCTTTAATGGAGGCACTGAGCATTGGACAAGCACCATCAGCCACTCGTTTATTGCTTTGGGAATTCATCTTCACACTGACATTTATCCTCAACAGGAGGTTCTCCTTGAGTTTGAGATTCAATTAACCATCTTTCATTCTCAGTTTCTGGGTTTTCATATTCATCTGTTACTGTTCACAAGACACTTTCAGTGAAGCTAATGTGAACAGAAATTCTCTGTAGAAAATCAACCTGAATGATTCTGTTATTTCCTGTGTCTGTGTGTCTGTGTGTCTGTGTGTGTGTAATAGATATGCTATTTGGCTTATAGTACATTCAACATTAAACAAAATATTTCATAAGAAATTAAAATATATAAGGATAAATGCATTCTCCGTGGAAAGAAGATAATATGTGAATATTTGCACAACTTTAATCATCAGAGGGTATGATAATTAAAGACGTTTTTGATAACTCAGAGTTGAGGAATTAATCAATTGTAAAATATCAAGGTTCAGGGGAATGAACCATGGAAGCAAAATGATTTACAGATACAGCAAAGGATGACAGGATGCAAAATTGCTAGCCTGAGGTCACATGCTGCCCATTAGTCTGTCTGTCATTCTTCCATCCACCCATCCCTCATATACCCCAAATAATCTACTAAACACAATTAATCCAGGCATGTTGACTAATACCAGGAATCCCAGCCTCATGAGCCACAGGTTAACTTGGCTTCAAAAAAAATAAACTGTCTCAAACAAAAATGTTTTCTACCAGCAAGGAGCTCAGGGGTTAGGAAGATGTAGCCCATAGCTTCAAGGTGGTTACAAGATCTAAGAAACAGCTCTTCCCAGAGAATATCCTCATTCAATAAACTCTGCTATGTAGCATTACCAAAGTAATTGAGGTCATCAAACATACAAATAAGACCCCATTAGGTGTATATGTTGAGTAGAGTCATTCTACCTAATTAAGACTCTTTTGCCATTAAGACACTATGAGTATACAGATTTTTGTATCCATTAGAATATTATATACCCATTAGGACTATAGCAGGCCTACTAGTTAATGAATTGGAAAACCTCAAAAAGCACCTGTTTATGAGTCATTTATGTACAATGCATCTTTCATTGAATGACACAAGGCACTGTGATTGACCACAAAGATTAATACCATGTGACCCAAGTTTCAAACTTTCAAAATCTAAGTGGAAACAAATGTAGGGTATATATTAGGAGAGTGAGATGTAAACAACACAGAGGCTTAGGAGATCAAAATTCTTTGACTAGAATTCCACATTTAAAATAGAGTTTCAAATACACTTTTCTACTCATTCTTCTCTACTTTTAGTTCTCAATTAATTTGATGGGGTAAGGTTGTATTGTGGCAATACAAATCAATACAAATTGATTATTTACCATTAGACAGATTCTATGCTAATCACTAGGCATGTGGTCAGAAAAGAGAGGCTGCAGCCTAAAATTCTAGGCCTGTAAGAGATCACAAAAAAATGAATCAATTTCACATGAACAAATGCAGTTTAAAATAATACATTTAAACAATAGCATATTTTATGTTTAAGAACCTATTTGAGGTCTCTCTATGTGTTACAAGGTCTACAGGCACAGAAGCAAGAAGAATAGAAATGTTTACCCTCCTGGCAGAGCGCATGTTCTAATCAGGTGAAACAATGAATATTTATGAGCGTGAACCACAGAGATCCCCACTAGATGTGATGGGAACACTGCAGAATAGCATAAAAGAGTGCGAGTTCCTAAGAAATCAGGCAAGAGCAACTATCACGTGCCTGGTGATCAACGGGTATCTGAGGATGAGTTTTGAAAGCAAGTGGGGTTTATATTGCTGCTCCAAGGGAAAGACACGTTGAGAGGAGAGGTCTCGTCTCTCTATAGTTTCTCACACCCAGGGGAGCATGGAAAGGGAATGGATGTCCTTGTGCTCCTTATGAAGAGAAGAGAAGTTGTTACAGTAATGTCAAAGCCAGGCAACCCTCCAGGCATCACCATACCTAGCCATTCCCAAAGATCTGCCCCCCATGGAAGTCCCAGGGCAGGGCTGCAGATGTGTGTAGGGAATGTGGAGGCAACAGGCTGTGGACCCCAGGGGTAACCCAGGTGATAGGGTACAGTTCAGTGTGGTCCTGACCTGAACACTCTTAATGAAATCATTGCACATAAGATGCTCCTAGTAGGATGCTATTTCAGGAGAAAATAACTGAGAGATTAAATTGACTAAGCAAAGACCAAATAACCTAAAATTTTTGATGTCATTCATACTTGACAATTACCAATTATTGCTACTGAATGAAATGAAAAGAACTTTTGAAGAAAAGGTACTTATATTACAATGAAAGATCCTGTACATATGTTTTTAACTTATTATGAAATCTAAGAGGCTAAACAAGATGAATACAAT
>NW_008345455.1:106502-108825 GCF_000622305.1 Nannospalax galili
TAAATAATCATTTTAAATTTACAAAATGGTAATTTCATGTGTTAGCATAGTATATTAAATAAGAGAACAAGCAGCAAATTACTTTATCAGATGATAGGATGGCATTTGAAACATTGACATCTATGTTATAAATAGTAAATATTATTATATTTATACATTACTCAGTAATAAACACACTATTGCATAAGTATGCCCTGATTTACCTATTGTCATAATAAATGACATGGTTTAGTTATTACTGCGTGCCTTGATTCATATCTCTGGGCCAAGGTGAGGCAGAGAATATTGATTATAGGACATCACAGATGTAGCTGCTAACTCAATAGCAAGCAGAAAATAGAGTCAGGAAGGTGACAGAGACAAGATACAGCTTTTACTGATCTTTGTCCTACCACCCCATAGCCTTGTGGGGATAACCTCTCATTAAAGCCAACAAAATGTGAATGCATCAGTGGATTGATATGGATTAGGTCAGAGCCCTCAGGATTAGATGATCTTTATAAAGTCAGAAAGCCTTCAACACAGGAGATTTTTTTTTAAGTTATTTAAAACATTTTATTGAATTTCTGTGATCTTGATATAATTTGATAGTATTTAGAGCCCCTTCCCTACTCACACTTCCCCTTACTTCCTCCCACCCAATTTAATATACTCTACTAAATATAATATGGCTCATGGAGTTTGATTTCTGTCCCCAAATGTCCAGCTAAGTCCATCCAGTGGAGCCTGTTAACCCACCAAGAGTCCCATCCCTGAAAGTGACTGTCTCTCCTCCCTGCATTCATCAATTGCCAAAAGTTCCTTAGGTTGGTTTGAGATTGCTTACCCAATTTTTCCTACTTTTCCATGTCTATGGTGGGATTTTGTCTAATTTGAGCTTGAAGGGGGCGTCTGTGTGCTCTCACCATTGCTGTGACTTCATGCGTAACTAGCTGTCTGGAAAGTTCTGTTTCCTTGTGATCATCCACCATCTCTGGCTCTTACAGTCTTTCCATCCCCTCTTCCACAGTGATGTCTGAAGTTTGGACTCCTGAAATTTGAAATAGGTGTCCTATTCACGGATTCATTCCACAGGCTGTTGTTCTCTGCACATTGTCCAGTTGTGGGTTTCTGAGTTAATCATCATCTGCTGCATAAGAAAACTTCCATGGTGAGAGTTGAGAGATGCATTCTTTCTACGTATAGAGATTGCATTGACGATGTGTCACTTAGGACTAAGCATCTCATAGACACTTTATTCTCTGCATTTGACCAGTTGTGTGACCCTCTAATAATCCCTATTGTTGGAATAGAAGCTTCTTTGATGAGTGGTCAGAGGTACACTTGTCTATAGTATGCAGATTCATATTTAGAATACAGCAAAAAGTCATTTTGGTCTAGGGATGTAGCAAAAGTAGGTTTTCCTCTAGGATTTATGAGAACTCCAGCCATGTGTATTTTGCTGTGTTTATAGTTCCACACATAAATTCCCTTCCACTGAGCATGTATTAATTCCAATTAGACAGCTATTAACTATCCCCAAAGGAAAAAATGTCACTTCTGCACCAATAGTGATGGTTTGCTGGGCCAGTCATTGTATTAGCCTTTATAGCTGCGTGGGACCATTGATTGGTTTTCTCCCTGGGCAGCTAGCTGCACAGTATTTTTTATTGTTTATTTTCATTTGTGTATGTGTGAGTTGTTGTGCCTGCATATTTGTAAAGTACCATAGAAGCCAGAAGAGGGCATTAGATTCGCTAGAACTGGAGCTATGAATGGTTGTTGGCTGCCATGTGGGTGCTGAGAATCTAATCT
Source organism: Nannospalax galili (assembly GCF_000622305.1). Taxonomy (NCBI): domain Eukaryota; kingdom Metazoa; phylum Chordata; class Mammalia; order Rodentia; family Spalacidae; genus Nannospalax; species Nannospalax galili. Next base: position 108,297 of record NW_008345455.1, read on the forward strand.
GATCCTCTGCAAGAGAAGCCATGGCCCTTAAGTGCCGAGTCACCTCTCTAGTCCCAACACAGGAGATTTTAGCAGGAGAGCACATTCAATCTATAGCAAATTCTCTAGCTATAAATGAAGAGTTCTCTTTTTATTTTCTTTCCATGTTTAAAGTTCCACTGTCACCATTTAATTAAGAATCATGAGTACTATACTTGATCTAAATTTAAATCTGAAAAAAATGACAGCTGCCTCTACCTCAGTGAAATAAATACTATTAAAATCTCATAGTTCACACATTTATTTTGGTTGTCCGTTAGACTACACAAATGAAGAATCCAAGAGTATATGGAGATTTGAATGTGCCTCATATACTTTCAAGAACTAATTTCTTTATCTCCTTCAATGATGTATTCCATGAAAATTGTTTTCTTAAAAATATAAAAGAACAGATTTAACAAGCTTAGAAATATTCAACTGACTCTTATGTTTTCATAAGACAAATATAGAAATCTATGCTAGAAAGTGGCCGAGAATAAGAATTGCCGCA
>NW_008345455.1:109240-110273 GCF_000622305.1 Nannospalax galili
TAATGCATCTTCTTCTCATTCATGTTTTGTTAAAATGGTTGTATATGCATTAGGCAAATGAATTGAGAACTTCTTCATGCTTGCTAATGAATGAATAAATGAATTCACGAGAGTGGAGAATAGAGAACAATTTTTGAGAAGGTAAGTGAAAAATTCATTTGTTTCAGAAAAAAAGCTACAGAGAAAAATTTGTGTTAATTTCTGAAATATGAGTGTTAGAATATTTTAACAAGCATCCCTAATTTAACATGAACATCACATAAAATCAAAGGGCAGCAATTAGTAAACAAGGGGCAAATCATCTCTCTCCCCTGGTCCCACCAATGTGCTTCTGCATCTCCTCTCTTTCACAGGCACCTATGTGTCCAGCAGGCTCTCCCTGCTGTGTGTGTGTGAAGGTGGAGGCTCAAGGGATGCAGGCCTAGGCTTCCATGAGCTCCAGGACAGGCTGCACAGAGGGCACTGCATTGACAAAGTGAAGACAGGAGAGTGGGCTGGGCTTGTGTTCCACAAGGCCCTTGCCAGAGCTCCACGGCTTTCCCACAGTCCTCTGACTTTTCTTCCCCTGGATCATCAGCTTCTTGGTATGTCTCTGTTGGCATGGCCTACCTCAGACAGGGCTGTGGAGAGAGGTCTGAAGAAAGATCAGTAGTCACATATCCCAGTTCACTCCTGCATCACTTCAAGGTGAGAAAATACCACACTGAGGAATGCTAGGATTGGCTTGTGGGGCCAAAGTAAGAGGGGCCAGGAAACTCTGAAACAGTGGAATTTCGTTTCCTATCGGGAGAAATTTGAAAGAGAATTAAAAAGGAACGTACATCTGTCCGTCTTTATCATTTGGATGGACAGGTTGCGTTCTGGTTTCAGCAGATTAATATTAGTGATAAAACTGAAAATAACAGAAGCTGAGTTTTCAGTCTACTTAAAATGACTTTCAAACAGAAAATGAATATTAGCAAATAAAGGTAACCCAAAATTTAGCTAAAGAAATCTAGTAATTAGGAATTAATGATAAGAATAAAAAATTAGT
>NW_008345455.1:110617-112496 GCF_000622305.1 Nannospalax galili
AAGAGCTTTAAAAATGAAGTCGATTTTTATCCAATTTTATTCAACAAAGCTTTTCAAGCAGAGGGAGCAATGCACATCTCCTTTTAAATATCAATGGATACGCCATCACTGATTGAACAATGAGAGCAAACGCACCACCCACCTTCCCCTTGTTTTTGAACATTTGCCCAGTGTGGGTCTGCAAGAGATTTCATTTAATTAACACGGGACATTTATGTTTATAAGTATCTTGTTCATCTCTATCTCAGCTGGAAGGCTGCAGTCTGTCCCAGAAATGCTTCATCTGTGTGCTATGGAAGGGGAATGGCTGCATGGATTTAATCTATCTGGTACAGTAATTTCTCCCCAATCTTCTCAGTTAATATATTTCATCTGAATTCCAGTTCATGTGAATAAAATGGTTATTGGCTTGCAAGGTCTATGCATAGATACTAAAAGAATAAGATAAATTACAATATGAAAAAGAAATAAAGTCAGTTCATTTGTGATGCCAAATCAGTAGCTTGCTGTTTTCTCACAGAACACAGAAGCAGCGATGTTTTGACTGGATACTCATCTCAAAAGAAGGGCTTGACTTGGTTTACAGAGCACACGGCATGATAAAAGGTTAATGGAGTCCAGCTGCCAAGAAAATACAACATTTCTGTCCATGAAAAAAAAGAGATTACTCTTGCTCAAGTCTTGTACATTTTTAATTAATAAGTGGTGGAAATAAGTCAGGAAACTCTAGAATTCGGGAAATTAAAACTATAATTAAGAGTACATAGTATCATCCTGTTGGAAGATAGTGCACTGTCACCAAAAAGCAATTTCATCTTGAGAACCCTATTCATTTGCACACAATCTAGCAACGTCTGGAATCAGGTAAAACCAGCACAAGAAGTGGCTTGCCTTCTAAAATCTCTAGCTCATCACATGCACACATGTGCTTGCTGGTGCATATGTGCATGTATGTGTGAGTGCGCATGTGCAGGCCTGTGCTTGTGTGTATGTATGCAAGCAGGCCATATACACATAAGCACACACATGACACATGTACACATATGCACACTCACGCATTCACATACACAGTCACTTATTTGTACCTATATACATGCATACACTCACATGTAAGCACATTCATACAGACATGTACATGTATAACCACACATATGCTCACACACAGGCCACTGTCTCAGACACACAGACATGCACACACAAACACACACTAACACACTTATTCACACACACACACACATATATATATATTTTTCTTGGTGACACAGTGAAGAAGCATTGTTAAAATTTAAAAAGAATATTAAAATTTAAAAGGATTTTGTTATTCTCTTTTAAAATATCTCTAGAAATGATGATAAAGCTTTGAGCAATGATGTGCTAACATTATGTGTCCTTTGGGGTTGGTGAGGTTGTTCATCAGTTAAGAGCACTGACTTCTCGCAGAAGACCTGGATTTGAATCCCAGCACCCACATAGTGGCTAACAGGGTCCCTAACTCTAGTCCCTGGAGATCAGATGCCTTCTTCTGTCCTCTCTGGGCATTATATGACAGGGCTGCACTTATGCCCATAAAGGCATAACACTCATTCACATAAAACAAAAATAAAGTAACTTTTAAAAATTACATGTCCTTTAATCTTATTAACAAAATGAAATGTATATTTACTAGATAACGTTTTGATGTTAAAGTTTTATTTTCCAATTTTATAATCTCTTGTTTCTCTGTCCATTTCCTTTTATCTCTTATCTTCATTTTCCATTATAATTTTTCTGACTTCTCTGCTTATAAAACTAGCTACTTCATTTTTTTCTAAGACATTGCCATCTCTGCTTCGAAGGGAATCTGTAGAGAGCAGAACCCAACTCGCTCTCTGCCTGGGGC
>NW_008345455.1:113085-114644 GCF_000622305.1 Nannospalax galili
CAGCAGGAGAAGTATCCCCAAGCACCCAAGAAAAAGCTCACAGTTAGTCTTTTCCAAGGCCTGAGATTAGTCCTTATGAAGAACTGGAAGTTGTGCTGTGAGTGGTACAACTTCAACCTGTGTGCAACCCCCGCTGTGCCCTTTTCTGGATGTGCAGTCTGCTTGTCTTCATGTGGGGTGAAGGCCTCTTAAATACGTCCCCATTTTTGTAACATTAAGCCTATTTGAGGCTTCCCCTGAGGGTTTTAGCATTCTTGAGGTCCTTGTTTGCTGGTAAACCACAGTAAATTGGTGACAAGATGGACAGTATCCAGGATTCCTAGCACCCATTTTTGTAACATTAAGCCTATTTGAGGCTTCCCCTAAGGGTTTTAGCATTCTTGAGGTCCTGTTTGCTGGTAAACCACAGTAAACTGGTGACAAGATGGACAGTATCCAGGATTCCTACCAAATGCAGCAGCAATTGTAGTTCAGGGGAAGCCAGAGAGTTCCAGAGAGTCAGTAACACTCAGCTCCCGGTGCTGTAACATCAAGGGGCAGCTGAGAGTTCCAGAGAGCCCCCTAGCAGTAAGCCCTGGTACTCACAGCCCTGAGTAGCAATATTGGGAGGCAGATAAAGACTTCTACACAACAACTATGGGTAGCATCCACAGGACGCTGAGAAGCTGAGGGTCCCCACACCCACAGATCACATCTTGCAATGCTGGCCACTCCATGTTGGCCATCTAAGTCTTGGACAATACGTCTTTGGCTTCGGCAGGAGCAAGTCCTGGCTTTGTAAGCCTGGAGCCATAAGTCACTGGTTCCCAGAACTTAGGGTGAAAATATACTGGGTTTGGAAGACCAGTCTATGAGTCTCTGGAACACAAGGCCACCAAATGTAAGGGTCTTACTTCTTCCCTATCCATTCTATCTAGACAGAACAAGACACAGTCTCTGTCAGACTTTATACCAGCCTGACCCTCTGAGAGTACAGAAACACTGACCCTACTGCAGATCTACCCAATCAAACACAAGCTCTAAAGAGATGTTTATATGATTCTTGGACACTAAAGTCTGAGGATCGGGTTCTATGCTATCAGCATTTAACTGTCTATTATTTAACTCTCATTTGTTTGCTTGAGCATTTTACTTTCCCATATAAAGGAGATGAAATACTGAAGTTTGTTGCCATGCTGGTAGGTGGAGAGATGGCTTAGAGGTTAAGAGCACTGGCCGCTCTTGCAAAGGACCAATGTTTGGTTCCCAGAACCCACATAGCAGCTAACAACTGTTCATAACTCCAGTTCCAGGGGATCTGACACCCTCTTCTGACCTCCATTGCACAGCACAGGTGTACTTACATACATGCAGGCAATACACACTTACTGTCGCCTGAGTTCTCTTAGGGTCCTTTGCTCCTGGTGCTTTTGGACAAACTACATAATACATCTTTATTTGAGGTTTTCATAGTTTATATCTTTGGGGCGGAGGAGGGGCTTATAATGAAACAAAACCCTGACACCTGGCATCCAGCTCTGTGGGGCTCGGCCCACCATTCCAGATCTCTTTTGCCCAGA
>NW_008345455.1:114776-130100 GCF_000622305.1 Nannospalax galili
GTTTTTGTTCGGTTTGAGACAAAACCCCTAGTTGGCTGATGGTCATGAGATAGACTAGGCTAACTTGAAACTCAGGACAAATCACTTGCCTGTGTTCAAGGCTGAGTTACCAGGTGTTTCACTAAATTTCTGGGCTGCACTCCACCCCTTTGCTCTGGCTCTTACAAACTTTCTGCCAATCTTTCACAAGGGTGCCTGAGACTTGGAGGGGGTGACAGATGTAGGGCGATCTCTCTTGTATCGTAGCGAGATAATGATTTCTTGGGCCTCCCCATTATTTTTCTTCAATCCCTGGCCATTGCTCTATCTCAGTGGTGTTTCTTCTACTATAAAGACAAATGGAAGGAAGTAGAGACATTTAAATAAACATGAATGTAAATACAAATGCCTAGAGGATATCCCAGCAGGTGTACCATATTCATTAAACCATATACTTGTAATGGCTTCCCCACTAGGGCCTGTAGCCTGTCTCAACCCAGGGGGTTGGCCTGGTCTACAGCACCAGATATATGTTCCACCCCTAGGAGTGGGCCTTATCCAATTAGAAATTTGTCAGTTGTACAAATATTAGTCAAGCCATTATTGCACTTTCAGGCATTGCTTGGCATGTACATAGTGTGCAGCATGTGGGGTCCATTGTTGACTGAAATCATAGGGGATCCTTTCTTCCCCAACCATCTTCATAGCACCTTCTAGTACTATGAATGTCATTCATCTAGTGGCATTGAGTTTTGGCTTAGTTTCAGCATATTTTATTTTCCTCTCATGCTCACATCATGCAGTGTCTTCAACAACATGGCCTTACCAACTTTTCTAGTGTACAATCGACATTAGTGGCAATAGCCTTGGTGAATTTAAAGACCTCTAGGATCTCTCTCTGACCAACAGCTCATAGCGGGGCAACCCACACCTGGTACTGCAGATTTTCTTAACAGTTGGGAGCCTCTGTTTTTATCTCACCCAACCATGAAACTCCCAAGAATCTTACAGCTATAGCTTGCCTTTGTTTCTTCATGTATCTTTCAAATGGGTTTCACATCTGTAAAACACTCAAAGGAAGGTTAATGTCATATATTAAATCAATCATAGACAAGGTCTAACACAGCATGGAAAGGTTTTATCCATTCATATTACCCGTTTTCTCCATAGATCCTTGTTAGGTACCATAGCATGGGTACAAGGTATTAATTTGGTTAGTTGTTTACTATCATTAGTTATCCCTTTGGAGTCATTTCACATTTTGGAGATCTAACATGGAGTCTCTTTGTATTCTTTTCTTTTTCTTTTCTTTTTCTTTTTTTGGCAGGGTGTCCCTGCAGCCCCAGCTGGCCTGGATTTGCTATGGAGACCAGGCTGGCCTCCAACTCACAGAGATCCACCTGCCTCTGTGCTGGGATTAAAGGCATACACCACCATGCCCGGCTCTTTGTATTCTTTTATCCTTGATATACTTACAGGTGTGGGCTCCAGTTGCCTGACCCTGCACTGGGCTAAGGAGGCAGGGGGTTTCTCCTGTTCCCACTGTACCTGTTGGTTCCCTGAGTCTGGCAGGCCCTGGGTCTGCCTCCTGACTGTAGCCATAACTGTCATCTCTCCATTGACCACATCTGGCTGTTGGGAGAGGACTTGGTTGGAAAAACTTCCTCCACACCTAACATAGCTTTTATCAGGGGAGCAATGCACTTTATTTAATCTTTGGGGAATCTTAACCATACCTGGGACAGTTTTTAATCCTTTGAATGCCTTTTGTAAACTATTATTTTTACTTTAAAGCCTTCCAGAACCTCCTTAGTACCCAATTTTTTTCTATCAATTTTTCCTTTGGGAATTTGGGCTCAACATAAGTCTTGTCACATTTGTCTTCAAGTAACCCAAAGGGATCATTCCTTCTGTCTGGTCGTTTTTATATCTCTTGTAGCGTGTTCTGTTATTCTACATACACATGTTTTACACACAGGTCAGAGTCACTTAGATCTACTAAAGTCTCTCTCACTTTACAAAGATCCTGTCCTATTAAAGGCTTAGCAAAACCATTAAAGCTCCATACCATTTGTGATGGTTTAAATGAAAATGTCCTCCATAGGCTCCAAGTATTTGGACATTTTGTCCCCAGATGATGGCACTGTTGGGAAGTTTTAGAAGGTGTGACTATCCTGGAGGAAGCACATCACTGCGGGTGGGCTTAGCGTGTTCTTAAGTCTTTCCAGATCTCCAGATTCTCTCTTGCTTCCTGTGCCTGCGTGATGATGTAAGAGCTTAGCTTCTGCTGCTCCTGCTCCAGCCACCTCCAGCCACCATGTCTCCCTGCCATGACGGACTGTAATTCCCCTGGAACTGTAAGCTCAAATAATCTCTTCCATCTATAAATTGCTTGGGTCAGTGTTTCTATCACAGCAACAGAAAAGTGACTAATACAGTAATTGGTACCAGGAGTGGGGTGTTGGCTATGAAGAACCTGACCATGTGGGGTTTTGAAGAATGTGGAAGACTTTGGAAGGTTGGGCTAGAAAAATGGTTGACTGCTATAAGTGGAGCTTAACAGGCCATTCTAGTAGCGGCCTGGAAGAACAATGTAGTTCCAGAGGGAAATAAAGACTTAAGCAGCAATTGGGATATTTTGGCAAAGAGTCTGGCTGGAGTCTGCCCACTGCCAAAAAGCTTGCCTGAGGCTAAGTTGAAAAGCCATGGACTAATTTCTATGGTGGAAGAAATTTCAAGACAACCTAATGTAGAAATGGTGGTGTGGATATTAATGGTGAATATTATGCAGATCTACAATTAAAGAGATAATGGGGAAGAAAGAAATACAGTTTGGGTTAAAAAAGAGCACTAGGAAGATAAATGTTGGAGCCCTGGAATGTGATGGAGAGGATCCCACTGATAAGGAGGTTAAAGTGATTAAGGAGGGGCCTAGAGATTCAAACTTAAACAATGGTTGGAGAGAGTGCTTCCAGGGCAAGACCACACCCAGTTAAGCCTCCAACTTCTGAAGGGAAAATGCTGCAGGGGCCATGGAAGAGAAAAGCTTCTAAAATGGATAAAGCAGGCTGGAATCCACCCCAAACTTGCAGTCAAACTTGGCAGTGTCATTCACCTGGTGCTGGCTTTAGAGGCATGAAAGATGGAAGAGTGAAGGGGTCGCCAGTTCTTCCTCCAAGGTTTGAGAGTCCCTCAGAGGCCAGGTAGCATGAAGCAGGGGTTCCCCTGCATAGAGAAGGCCCTGATAGGCCATTGTGTGAAGCTGTGAAGGTGAAGCCTGGTTGGAATGGAGACCCCAAGAAGTTCGTGATGCCAGAGCTGTGAGGGGTCTGCCAAGAAGACCTGCACACAGGGAGTGCTACCAGCACGAGAGAGATGTGTGTTGCAGGCAGCAAAGCTGGAGAGGTTGAGCCATCCAAGCCCTTTGCAAGTAAAGTCCCAGGAGTTAGACGTGGAGCTATTGGATTTGGTGTTTGCTCTGCTGGTTTTAGGTCTTGTTTTGGTCCGGTATTTCCTTCCTATGCCTCTAGTCCCCCCTTTTGGAATGGTAATGTGTATTCGGTTCCACTATATGTTGGGAGTATGTAATTTATCTTTTGATTTTATAAAGGCTTACAGTTCAGATATTTACCTGAGTCTCAGAATAGACTTTGGACTGTAGACTTTTGAATAGTATTGAGACTGATAATGACTATGGGGACTTTTAAAGTTGGACAAAATGCATTTTGCATTTTATATGGTCATGAGCCTATCGGGGACAGGGGGTGGAATGTGATGGTTTGAATGAAAATGTCCCCCATAGGCTCTAAGTATTTGGACATTTTGTCCCCAGATGGTGGTGCTGTTTTGGGAGGTTTTAGAAGGTGTGGCTCTCCTGGAGGAAGCATGCCACTGGGGGTGGGCTTAGAGAATTCTTAAGCCTTGCCAGATCTCCAGTTGCTCTTTTGCTTCCTGTGCCTGCGTGATGATGTGAGAGCTTAGCTTCTGCTGCTCCTGCTCCAGCCACCTCCAACCACCATGTCACCCTGCCATGACAGACTGTAATTCCCCTGGAACCATAAGCTCAAATACACTCTTCCTTCTATAAATTTCCTGGGTCAGTGTTTCTATCATAGCAACAGAAAAGTGAATAATACACCATTCTTGAGGTCCCAGTTGAATTAAGCTTTCCTTTATATCTCTGGTAAACACAGTCTTATCTGGCCCAATGAATGGAGTATCATATATTGCTTATCTCATACCTAGTTCTCTCAGTAATGCCTGTCCCTCCTTTATAGTCCTCTGGCCTCTGTTAATTATGGAAGTTTCCTTTGGTGATGATCATGTATCTTTAATGCATTCAATCAGCCACCCAATTAAGGACTGATCCCCCCTGCACTGGCCTAGGTTGAACAGCCTAGATCGTAAGGATGGCTGTTATATAATTCAGCTGTGAAGCTTCTGAAGGACTCAAACTGATGTTATTTGCTCCCATGTTCCATACCATCACGAGCCATGTGGTGAGGAGCTCTTTGATTGCTTGCTTGTAAATTTTTCCTAGTTTCAACTGTTCCAGTGTGAAGTATTTCCTAGCTACAATACTGCTGGCCTCCTTTCCTTTCTGTGTCAAAGGTTGAATCTGAGGGCAGCCTTAGCCACTTTCATTTTTAGGTCATTTCCTTTTTTTTTTCTGGAGTCCTTGGGCCTTACACAAGTTAAAATGCCCTGTTTTTATTCTCTCTCAAATTCTGCAACTGAATCTGTCAGTACCTCCCTGGCCTTTCCAGTTTCCCCTGCTTTGGGCAAGTCTTTTATTATGCAAAGTACCCATGCCCCTCTCTGGGTTCTCTGCTTGTGTCCCAGGCCCGTGAAAGTTTTTCTAGCCTTTCTATAACCTTTAACAAAACAACACAACTGTGACCCACACGTCTGTGTGGCCAGCTCCTTTTTAGGTACATATTTTATAATCCCTTGTAAGATCCATGTCAGGGCCTCCATTAGCTCCCTGGCTTTTCCCAAATTCCTGCAGCTTGTCCTTTCCAGTGCCATCACCGTGCCGGCTGGGCCAGTTTGTCGTCCGAGCTCTCTTAGGGCCTGCTCCTGGCACTGTTAGACAAACCACATAACACATCTTTATCTGAGTTTCTCAGTTTATATCATGGGGGAAGGGACAAACTTACAAAGAAATGAACACCTGGATTCCAGCTCTGCGTGGCTTGGCCTGCTGTTCTGAATTGCTTTTGCCCACAGTCTGCCTCATCTTGTATCTCCACATGCCCACTCACCCCACAGAGTTCCATGAGGGGTCCAGGAGTCTTCTTGATGTCCCCCAGTGCCCCACGGGGTCCAGGGCAGGCTGGCTCACCTGCTCCCTTTTCCCTGCTACCCAGTATGGCACCAACCCTTTTGTTCCAACCTTTCCCCACACTAGGCTCCACCCTTCTTCCCAGGGTGTCCTGTGCTAGCCCATGGCTCTTCAGAAGTCCAGGAGGAATAAATCATTTTTGGGCTACACTTACATATAAAATGAAAATAATAGAGTATTTTTAAAAGATCGTGCTATCCATTTACCACATATATACAATGTACTACCCGAAATCACCTAGTCATACAGACTTCATCTTTCAATATTATCAAAAGAGAAGAATTTTGACCCCTTCCATTGTCCTGTCTTTTAAATATGAACACATAGTTCTATAAAATGCTTCCATTGTCCCATGGCACCCAAGAAACACAAACATACTGTAATCACAATGATTTCACACATTGATGGTGATTTCAGTCAGGCAAGTTGGGCTCACTATGAAACACAGAGGCAGTTTAAGTTTGCTCTGCAATATTATGGAAAGAATTAATAAATTTGAGTTTACATCCTATCATCAATATAACATTGGAAATATATCGTTGAAGACCATTAAGACACTTTATCAACAGGTGTAAACTAAGGAAGTAAAAAGCAACATTAAATAATAATATAAATTTGAAGCATCTGAGAAGGCTGTTTCCAGCAGTATCGAGTATAAAATCAGAGAAATAGCCACAGATCCTTCAGAAGTCAGAGTATAGCACATCTCAAAACTGAAAGTCTTTTCTCAAATTATTCTAACTTGCTCTGTTGAAAGAGTAAAATGTTAGGTTCCAATTCTTATTTCTGTTTCTTGGTCACTAAAAGATTTGGATATTCTTAAACTACATTCACTTTCCTTGTGCAAGTTTAAGCAAAGAATAAGAGCTCAGGTGTCAAATTCATTCAATTTTCAAGAGGCCCAAAAGGAAATAAGTAGTGGGAAAATATTTGGAATCACGCAGGCAATCTTCCTGGTGCTGCCTCTACCAAAGACTCCAGAACTCGGAGAACCAGTGTAGGGAATAGGTAATTAGGTGAGTCTCTGGTTCATCTAACTGCCTCTTTAATGGAATAGAGGAAAATCATATGAAAGCTATGAATAAATTTTTATCCACGTGACAAACTTCTGCAAAACAAAGGAAGGGTTGAAACTAATCTCTTGATTTCAGAGGCTTCAGTACCATCATGATGAGGAGGGTGGTACAGAGTGACACTTTTATGGATGAGAGAAAGAGAGAGAGAGAGAGAGAGAGAGAGAGAGAGACTATACTTCTGAGTTTCCTGACATCTAGGCATGCAGGTATATCCAGAGGATTGCTTTTCCATTCTAACAGGTGCATTGCAATTCAGTCTATATGACAATTGATATTAAGGATCCTAATTTAAAGTCCAACTCATGTCATTTTGACTCTTTAATGCACCTTCTTAAAACACAGCATCCCAACGCTGACCAAAAAAGATGAGGAACAAATGCCAAGGGCAATTAGTCCACTTCATAGTTACTTTTCTCATGGGTTTGACAAAAATACCCTCAGAAGCATGTTAGGGAGGACCTCATCTCCTCCCCTTGTTCAAGCTGCATCCAGTCAGGGAAGACATGGTAGTGGAGATTCACGCTGTTCTTACCACCCCACAGGACCAGGTCACCACATCTGGCAGCAGGCTGTGCTCTAAACCCAAAGTGTCCTCTCAGTTACCCATCTCCACCAGCCAGTCCTCAAGACCTCCCAAGACAGGGCCAACAGCTCAGGGATTCAAACTCAAGAGCTACAGGAAACTTTCTAATTGGAAGCAATAGTCCTTGTAACTGAAAATAACCCCAACAGTGTTCAAATTCCCAAGACCCATGTCTCCTCTGTGTCCCTAGGTATGTAAGCCTCTCAAATTTATAAACAAAGTTGCATTCTCTCAAGTAATGCAATACATTTGCTGAGAAGACATAAAGAAAAGTCTGTTCAGCACAGAGAAGGTACAGACAGACCAAAGAAACAATTCCACCCATGGAAGTCTAACTTGGTAAATGGAGTTTATCCTGCTTATGCTCAGGTACATGGGATACAAAGAGAAATCAGTAACACAAAATCAGCTGCATACCTAAAACTTCCCACACCAGCCTGGTTGATGTCTCAGGAAAGAGCCATACCAGAGTCCCAATTCTAGCTAGCCACCTACCTCCTCAATTCTCTAACACTCTTTCTAAGGCCACGTGCAACAGGGGCAAGAGAGACTGGTGACTGGATGCTCATCTGAGGATCTAGTGACCATTCCCTACCCACCAGGAGAGAAGATTAGCCATGTCCCACTCAAGGCTTTTCTTATTCCAGTGACACAGGTGAAAGGTGCTCTGGGTAGCTTACCACAGCAACCTGTGATCTGGACTCAGGGACGTTCATGTTCATATCAGGCCTGAAAAGATGGCTTCACAGTATCAGTGCCAGAGAGTTGAAAGTCCTACCTTAAGTTGGAGGAAGAGTTCTATGGAAAAGAAGGAAGGGACCATAGCAAGAGCCTGAAGGTGACAGCACAAATCTTGCAGCTCCACATCCAGCCCACCAGGAGAACTACAGCCCTGGGATCTCCAGCAGCTGTGCCCTGGGGCCTTGTACCCACAGGGCCTCTCCTTCGAGTTAGCTATATTTGTTGCCGATGTACTCCCTTGGTAGACAGTCCACCTCTTCAATTTTACCACCTCTAGGGGCTTCTAAAGTATGTTTAATGTCACTCTCAGATTCATGCACCTCTCAGGACCTCAGAAAAAGAGATTCTGAACCTGTTTCACCAGTTTGATTCTTGGGCTCCCTTTGAATTCTAGGAGGAAGCTGCTTTGGCTCCAGACAATTGTATTTAGCCTTCCTTAAAAATAGCATCACCTCCATCTGTTGCCAAAAGACGTTTCTTTATGAGTGGTGTATATATAGCTTGGTAAATGGTATGGTAGACTTGTCTGTAAACATAAGGATCCATATTTAGCATACAGTAAGACTTTCATTTGTCTGGAGATATGACAGAGACGGGGTTTTCTCTAGGATCTCTCCAGTCATGTGTGTTTGCCTATATTTACAGTGCCACCAATAAGTTCACTCCCATTGAGAGGGCTTTAATCCAATTAGACAACTGTTGCTCACCCCCAGATAAAACTGCTACTACTGCACCAATAGAGATAGTTTGCTCTTCTTTAAGGGAGAGACTCAGACAGACTAGATCCAGTGGATGCACTTGCACCACGGGATATCTGCGTACAAATGCTGGATGGGCTAGGCCTTAACATATATGACAGAATGCTTGAAATCCAATGGGGGAGGGGTCTAAATTTGATTAAAATCTATTGTATGAAATGCACAGAAGCTCAATAAAAATACATAAAAATAGCATCACATGGGTGACCAGGTCTTGTCACAGCCTCAGATGCTTCTCAGTGCTGGGATTGCTAAAGTAGAGAAAATAAATCCTTTCAGGGATTTCTGGAGCTCTTGTCCCAAAATAGTTTTTGAAGCTAATTAAAACCTTTTACCTTTGAGTTTGTGATAGATCAATTCCCACTAATTTTTCTAATGCTCTTAATAGAATCTTCATCCCCATGTGAATTCTCACAAGCTTGGTCTTTTGGCCTTCATCATTATGAGCAATCTATCTTGTTGGTATCCCATCAAGCTCTGTTCACAGCATAATTTCTTTTAGAACCCTTTCTCCAAAGTCTTCCTCACTCACATTTATCCCACCTGTTTAGAACTCAATGATGAAGTTCAGTCAGAACAGTGACCCCACTCCTTGTACCAATTTGTGTGTTAGTGATATCATGGCTGTACTGACAATATGTGTAAAATGAAGAAATTTCAGTGGGTCACAGAGAGGTGAGCAGGGGAGGGTGGCTGACATTGTGGTGTCAGGAGGCAAGAGAATGCCATGAATTTCTCCTGTTCCCGTTTATTCCATCAAGGACTCCAGCTTTGAGATGATGTAAACACACATTCAGTGTCGTTCTTAACACCTTAGTGAAACCTTCCTGGAGATGTCTCACAGACATACCTAGCAATGTTACTGATCTCTAAGGAAAGTGGAATTTATATAGATACATAGATACATGATAGATGATAGATAGATAGATAGATAGATAGATAGATAGATAGATAGATAGATGATAGATAGATAGATAGATAGATAGAAAGATGACACAGAGATACATCTCAGTGCATGTAGAATGTGTCATCATTCATAAATATTCCTGATGATCCCAAGTGGAAGAAAAGTCTGAGAGAGTGCAACTAAGGAAATGAATGCAAATATAAAGAGGTGAGCTTGTAGATGTAGGATATATAAAACATGATTTCCCTTAGTACATCAAAAAAATCTGAAAAGCTCATATCATAATTTGTATTTAGTTTGAATTTGTCTCTCAAAGCTTATTATTCAGGAGCTTAGCCACTCATGTGGGTGTGGTGGGCACTGGGAGCCCCCCAGTGTTGGGACATCAGTGGGAAGTTATCAGATTATGAGGGTTCTACCTTAGGAACGGATTAATTATGCTTGGTGGAATGGATTCACTACTGACAGACAGTGTAAAGAGGCCCCTCCCTGGTCTCATGCATCAGGATTCATCAAGTCTTACTTCCCACATACAGCCACCATTGTCCAGCCTTTCCTCATCAGACCCTCACCAGGGCCAAGCAAATGCTTGTACCACACATTGTGTCTCTGGAACTTGAAAAGAATGAACTTGTCTCCCTTCCTTTTTAATGTACCCAGCACTGTGTATTTTGTTACCACAACAGAAATCAGATTTGGGTACTCTCATTTAAGAAAATTCCAACTAGATATGTTTTGGAAACTGATTTCCCCTAATCAAAGTAATACAAAATGCTAGGCTGATCATTGGAGCCCACCTAAGTCTCATATTACCTAAGTCTCATATTAGGATGAAGGGTTTTCCATACCCTGTACCTAAATGGACTCACAATGAGCAGACATTTTTTCTACAATTGTCCCTTCCCTTGGGTCACTTCAGTGGTTTAAATTCCATTTAGATATTGGTCATACAGAAACACCATAATTACCTAATATAAATGCCTCATCTAGTTTCAAATCTTCATTAAAATTAGCTTTGTTATTTTTGTGGTGCCCAATAGCACAGCTATTAGAGTTAAGAGTCTGTCAGCATTTCCATTTACTAACTTCATTTTTTAGGGTTCATTATCTTTTCTGTTTTGAATTGCATTAGCCTGAAAATTAGCTGTCAGCATGAATATGTATTATATCACCCAAACTCCATGTACACATCAGTTAGGCAATGGAGAAGGGAAAGATCACTCACCTCCTCCCTCTTCTTCATGAAATTCTAAAGGTGTGTTGACTGCTTCATTATCTCCCGGCCAGCCACAGGCTGAGCATTTTAATCATGGACTTTCTCAGAGAATCGGTCTTAAACCTGACCTAATCATTTTGATATTTAAAAATGTATGAAGAAGTCAAATTGAAAATGTACTGTAGTTGCTTTTCAATATTCAATGCATTTTAAAACTTCTGGACCAAATTACAGACCCACATCATTAGAGATCTAGGGGAGAGAAAAAAAAAAACACTTTGGAAATGAGAGAGAGAGAGAGAGAGAGAGAGAGAGAGAGAGAGAGAGAGAGAGTTTTGCTACTTCAGCCTAAGTGTAAAGCAAAGTACATCACAGTGAGTGTTGGCTGCACATTTTGTGAGGGCCATTTCTCCACCTTCAACTGGGCACTGACAGGTGTGACAGCCAGTCACAAGAGAAGCAGGTGTGTGAAGTGATGTGTGGACTCTGCCACACCATGGCCACTGCAGCCTACAGGAGACGCCATGAAGGAGATTCCATCTCTCCTGCTCTGTCATTCACAAATTCACTCCCCTTCGTTTATCACTCTTTTAACAGCAGGCATTTTCCAGTCTCTCAGTGTTTATTTAAAAAAATCACAATCCTCCAATTGTGTGTTTTTATTTTCTCTTTGAGACAGGGTCTTCCTGTAGCCTCACTTGTCTGCAACCAACTATGTAGACTACGTTGTACTCACAGGAAACTCTGCCCGCTTTTGTCTCCTGAGTGCTGGGACTAAGGGTGTGGGACGCCATCCCCCGTTCCGTCATACTTTTTTATTTAACTTGGAGTTGGGGAAAAGGTAAGGTTGCACTGGGGGAAGTGGTCCTTGTACTATATTTAAGTAAAATAGACTCACATATACTGCCTTTCATACATTATAACTCTGGCTGATCAGCATTACCACAGTAAGCGATTCTGATATGAGAAATCATTATGTCTGAAAAAACTTTAGCGACAGAACTACCCTGACCTGTTTGTAAGGTGATTGAAAACTAAAGTGAAAATTATACGATGAAATATTAGTGATGAAAATAATATTGTAGTTGTTTTGCTTACAACACAATGTTAAATGTCTAGGTTAACATCAAAGATAAACAGTGGCTAATATCTGTAGAAAAGAAGAAACATCAAATATATTATTTCAGAGCCATAAATAAAATGAAGTAGTGTAAAATGCTTTATGGCATAACGGGTCATTACAAAGAGATTTTCAGAATTCATAACTGAAAAATATGCAAAATCTAATATCTTATTAAAATATTAAAAATAAAGATCATATTCCATCACTTAAATTATTAACCTTCCCAGCAGGATTTGGACTCTTTCTGATAGTGATTCCCCTCTAGCAGACACTAATAACTTCATATCCGTTAGAATATCTAATCCATGATGAACATTAACATCTTTGTTATCATAATTCCCCTCCAGTATCTGTCAGTTACATCATAATCCAAAAAAAAAAAAAGAAACTCTAATATGTGTTCCTCCTCCTCTCATTCCAATGAGCAGCTTGAATTCGTAAATAGTTCAAGCTAATATGCCCAAGTACTAAGTCATCAACTTAAATGCTAAGCAATCTGAGTCTGTGAACCATACTATACTCACAGAATACTGGGTTAAAAGAGTGAGAACATCTAGTTCCTGTCCTAAAGTAGGTTAGGAAAAACATACAATCCATTAGTTATACAACAGTTATTTGTTGGTTTGTCTACTTGTTTGTTTTTGAGACAGTGCCTTGCTGTCTTTGAACTTGTGATCTTGTCCGAACTACAGGCATGTGCCACCATGCCAGGTAACGATCCTCTTAAATAAAATTATATATTTGTGACTATGACTATTGTTTCTTTGAAAGAATGCTTGAAACTCACTTTAAAACCATTATATATCTACTATTTTTATCAGGCCATGTCTCTGTCTTTCTAATCCCAAATGTGTCTTCACTGTATCAAGAAAGATTAAGAATTTAAAAATGAACAGAAGAGAACAGCAAAAGTGAAATATTTTATAGCATAAATATTCAGGGTTTCCTTGGAGAAGATGTTGGTAAGAGGTTAGAAATACAGGCTCAGCAAATAAGTGGTCCTTGGTCTAAGCCATTCAGGACGAAGAGACTCTTGAAAAACAGAAAAATACGTAAGCTAAAGAGATTGAGTGAAGAAATTTGCCTGTTTCAGAATCTCACAGAATTATGTGGCAGTTGTGTAAATTTGAAGATATTTATTTTATTTCATAAGCCTGCAGAAAACTGTACAGCAGGTTCCCATCACCTTTTAAAGTATAGTTCAGTAACAGTGAAAGCGATGATTCCTTTCTTGGAGAGCCCTCTTTTACCTGCTCAAACTCCAGAATCCTCACTGCAGAATGAGTGCCGTTCTCCAGTGTACCCTGCAAAGCACCTGTCCTAATTACTGTACTTATGGCTTAGAACACCTGCTGTTGGAGCGGGAGCCACAGGCCGTCCACTCCGAAAGTCCCGCACAACTCTCACACTGTGCCTGATATCCGAGCAGACAGCCCCCAACACACACACACTTAGCGTGCTTGGACTCCATACTTGATTAGGAGACGCACACAACACATAGTCAATCGTAAATTTGCATACAACCTACCTGCCTATATATGAAGGTCTCATCTCTCTCCAAAACTCTAGGATTACTTAGAAATTTCGACAGTCATAGACGTTTTCTCACAAAAATATTAATTTTTGGATTATGCCCTTTTTATTAATTTTAGTTATTACAGAGAGATTAGTGTTTTTCATAGTCTTCTCAACCATCTTAAACCCTTTAGTCACTGAAATTTTATTTTTGCTGAAAGGGCAAAGTCCTTTCATGAGCTGGAAGCCTTTCTGGAAAGCTCTTTACTATCGTCCTGTCATCCTCCTCAGCTATGTCTCATCAGCTCTCCCTGGCTTCTGCACTGACTCAGGTCCTCTTTGTGACCCTGAAGTAGCACATGCAGATAGACACTCGTGGAGCTTCCTTCCACTTAGAGATCCTTCTATACACACTTAATTGATGATAAATATATTACCTTAGATGCCATTAATCTTTCATGGTTTTCCTGCAGCTCCACCCCCACCCCAGCATCTTAGGTACGTAGCAGGAAATTCCCCTGCCTTACAGTTCAAAAATCTAAAATAGTTTCCTCTCAGAAGAATTTTTGATCTACAAATTATTACCTAAGGATGACAACTGTCACATTGACTATTTATAAATGTTACTTAACACCTTGAGCTCATATGCTCAATGAATAGTTATTGAACTCAAATGTTAGTACCCAGCAAAGGTTCAGACAGATCGTTGTGGCATAGCAGAACAGGCAAGGGTCAAGACATTCAGCAGCACCTACACAGGAGGGTCAAATTTAAAGTCTTGTTTACAGATCACCGTAACACTGGAAGCTTACAATGACTCCACTTCCAAAGCAGCCAGATGTGGCCACAGGATGATGGGACCCTCCAAGCTCTGTGAATTATGTTGTCCTGTGTCATGTTCAGGAAGCTTTCCTCCAAGGATGACGGAAGGATGTCACTGTTGCTGCTCTTGTGCTCGTTTTTGAGATAGGAAAGTGCGAGACTGGTGAAGCCTCCATCGCAAACATAGAAATGAAGGCCGTGTAGTGAAGAAACTAGAAAAACTGTGGCGCATAACCACAGCCCGTAGGGACTCACCCTCCATGACCCTTTATATGAAACAGAAATTCATAGCAATTTTTTAATATAATATAACTTTTTTGTTTTTGGGATCAAGCCCAGAATCTGCACAGCTAGGCAAGAGTTCTTCAGATGAGTGACATTCCAGTCCTTAATCCAATACAGTCTGACTCATATCTTAACCCACAGGAGCATGGCTATTTTACTAGAGGAATAAATGAGATTTGTCTATGAGAGTGTGCCATTTAAACTTAGATCTTTTGAAAAGGAATATTCTATAAAACTTTGAGGTCTATCTAATAAAATATGAAGGAAATTGTTTAGAAAAGTAATTCTTTTAGGCACAAATAGGAATTGTCCCATGGAAAATTGGCTTCCGATGTCCCCAACTCAGTCCACACATTCCTCTGCCCTAGATACAACCACACTCTTTTTATAAGATCTGTGAGGTTTTCTACACCGAACACCAAACTCTTAGAGAAGTTTCCTATCTTTGTTTTTCCATGTTGAGCCATTCAAATTCATTCCAAGTTGAATAGAGTTGAAAGACAATTTTCAAATAATTTTCCTTAAGCATCCAAGTACCTTAGACCAGTCTGTGACGTGCAGCATGAAGCAACCAAAGAGCAGTTACTTTTGTATCCACTTTACCACCTCAATACAAACGTCCCCGTCCTGGGTGCTGCCCAGGTGTCACCTTGTTCAATGCACAGGTCCAGCAACTGCTTTCGTATCGCATCAGTCATCTCCCAAGCATTGTCCAACAAGAAGTAAAAGGAAGGATGGGGCACTAGTGTGGTCCAGTTCCGTCCAGTAGATGTGGAGGGGGAGGGGACTGCAACAAGATCCATGATGGTCAACCCAAACCAGCTCCGCACATTGAAGCTCTCAGAACCTTTTGTACTCATTCAAATGAAAATTCCTCAACTGGAGTCTCCATTTGCAGGGCCAATCATTGTGGAGTGAAGTGTGCAATACCATATTAGTCAGGGTTTTCTGACAAAACAGAACTGATCATATATA
>NW_008345455.1:130147-131807 GCF_000622305.1 Nannospalax galili
TTACAGGATAGAGTCTTATGAAATGTTAGCTTGCAGGATAGAGTCTGAGAAGTCCAACAATGGCTTCACCACATTGGATAGTCTGAGAATCCAGAAGTTGTCCAGTCCACAAGGCTGGATGTCTCAGCAGTCCCAATTTAGTGCTGAATGCCTGATGGAGTCCTGGAGATCTGCTGGTTTTTAGTCTACTTTGGAGGAATTCCAAGAAGTTGGTCACAGCAGCCAGACCAACTCACCAGTGAGAGAAGGCAAGCAGGCACAAAAGCAAACGCTTCCTTCTGCCATGGCCTTTTATAATGCTCACATTTAGGGTGGGTCTTCCACCTTCAAATGATTCAATCAATGTTACCTCTCATTGCAGTTAATCCCAGATCCAGTAAAGTTGACACTCAGGATTAGCCATCAGGGGAAACTTTTCCTATTCTGCTCTGTGAAATGCCTGTGTGAAAGTGCTTTCCTTCCTCCGCTTTATAAATTACTTTCAACCCTTGAACTATGAGAATTAAACAAGTGTCCTTGTAGTTCCTAGTAAATTATCCTACCTGAATGTTTTAAAAATGATTCTTCGTAAGTATAGGACTAAGCTGGAAGTTAGCCATGCTCTTCCATTGCTCTCAAGACAAGCTTGCCTAAAAAGAATATCTGTTAATATCTTATGGAATGATCTTTAGGATATATAGAAAGTCACTATGGTATTTATGAAAAGAATAACTTTCTGTGCTGAATCTTAGGAGTGGTTTCAGATTCTCCAACTCCTTTGCATTCAAGAGTACTTATTAAAAATTCCAAAATGGAGCTGGTGAGATGGTTCAGTAGGTAAATATTCAACACCAGTTCTGAAATTGTACAATTCATTCCTGGGGTCCACAGAGCAGTAGCATGTCCTACAATTTTTTTCTGTAAGCATCCCACGCTCACCATCGTGTGTGTAAACACACACACAATAAAAAATAATAACCGAGACAAGCAAACAAGCCCACCACATCACGAAGAGTGTGAGACTCTGCAGTCCTTTGGATCAAATCTCCCTTCTCCTTTTCCAGTGGATCAAATGCACATCGAGTTCTTCTATGGTCCTCTGGGCCCTTTCCACAGACTTTGAGTTTACTCATGTTCTGGACAGAGGAGAACTCTATACAGTGCTTCAGTGAGAGTTCAGACAAGATGCCAGGTCCTGTGAGTTATTTTCCTCATTTTATTCTTGTGGGAATTTCTCAATTTTCTCAGCTTCTTTTGCAGTTTTCTGTGATGTAAAACTGCTTCCAGTTACACCATTCTATGTAAAATGGGTTCATTAATATATTTGAAATGTGTATGTTTAAGAGTCATTACTAACACAGGCAGTTCTGAAGAGGAAATTTCTGTGTAAAGTCTTCCAATCTTTCATTGAAAAATATTGTGGAAAAACTATGGGTGCCGCACAGTGGAAGAGGAGCTGGACAGAGTTTATGCTACTTGGTTCACACCCCAGAACCACCAAAAAATATGAGGATAAAGAGGAGGAAAGAAACAATGGAGGAGGGAAGGAGGTGAAGGGGAAGGAAGAGGAGCAGAGGGAGGAGGAGGAAGAGGAAGAGGAAGAGGAGGAGGCAGAGAAACAGAGGAAGGAGGAGGAGGTGGAGAAGGTGGAGGAGGAGGTAGGGGAGGAGGAGGAGGGGGA
>NW_008345455.1:131966-138352 GCF_000622305.1 Nannospalax galili
AGGTGGGGGAGGAGCAGGGGGAGGAGGAGGAGCAGGGGGAGGAGGAGGAGGAGCAGGGGGAGGAGGAATGAAGAAACATTCCGTGTGAAAGTAAACATTTTCACCTGTTGTGTGGAACTTCCTGTTGATGTGATGGCATAGAAGACAGACTTCGGAATTCTGAGAACTGGTCTCTCTATCACAACCAGAACTTACCTAGCAAGGCTGATGACTGTATTGGAACTCTGGAGCATCTAGGTGCTTTCAGGAATTAGGAGCCGGATTAGAGGAGGAAGAACCTGACCCTCCTGATTCACTGGCAGAGGACATTGCTCAGTCAGAAGTGAGCTGCTTTACCTGCCCAGTGAGGCACTGAGCAGCACACAGAGGGGGAATAGCTCAGCTGCACTGGAATGAATGTGTCCAAGGTGATGTCTGACGGTGAGTTCATAGAACACTGTTTACTTATCTCCCCCACCACTGCAGGCTCTTACCAACTTTCTGTTTCCTGTTCCCCTATGACTCAGGAGCCTAGGGAGGAATGTTGTGATCTAGGTGCCTACTTTAGGTTGAGTCCTCTGATGCTTCTTATTCTCTGTGCTTTGACTAGTTGTGGGTCTCTGTGTTAATCACTGTGTTCTGAAAAGTAGCTGAGCAGGCCAGGGAAAGAAAGTAGCATTGCTCTATGGTCTCCGCTTCAGTTCCTGTCTGGCTTTCCTCAGTGAAAGGCCATGAGCTCCAAGCCAGATATACTCTTTCATCCCCAAATTGGTTGTGGTGTGTTTTTTATTTTTATTAAATTTTTGTGTATTTCATACAGAGCATCTCAATCTTAATCATCTTTATACCCCCGTCCCCACTGGTACCCTCCAATATCCCAGTTCTCATTAATGAAGTTCCCTCATGCAACAGAGGACCAGCAACACAAAAGGTCAGAAATGGCCAAAACGTAGAGATTAAGAGTCTGCATGACACTGGCCACGGTGAGTATGTTATCGCAGAAATAGAAAGAAAACTAAAACAGACTATCTAACCTGTCTAGTCACAGATTCTTGGGCCTGATAAAAGTGCCAGGTATGGATTCCATCTTATTAAGTGAATATTAAATCCAGTCAGAAGAGTTTGGTTACTCCCGTAACACTCATGCCGTTATTACACCCGTGGGCACCTTTTTCCAGTGCCACTCATTATCTTAGCTCAGAGGGGTCACAGCTGGGTAACAATGTGACTTTATGGTAGTGTGCACAGCACCTCCAGCACTAGGACAGCACTAAGAAAAGTTGTTAATAAAGATGAAGCTTCAAGATTACTACCGAGTGTTCACTCTGGCAGCACATATACCAAAATTGGGTTACTATGAAAATTAGCATGTCCCTGCACAAGGAAGACACACTATTTCAGGAAGCATTCCATAGTATTAAAAAATATATTATCAAGTAATTTCTCCATGTTTGGTCTATGATTTAAATAGGTGGTATCTCTAGTAAATAGGGTCTTACCACCAAATTCTGGCAGGTAACCATGAGAAACAGCAATATCCCGTATTGTTTGAGGGTCTATGGGACCCTCTTAGTCAACTACTCCGTAAGAAATGGTCCATTCCTGGCAAGTGGTTGTATCCTTTTTTTCTAGCCCCTGATGTCTTTTAGGGGTGCTTATCCTCAAATCAAGTTATTGAGAAATGCCACACACACTCTTTATATGTGCACATGCATGTATTTGACAAAGCCTCTCCTAGTACTAGCAGAAGTGTGAGTGCTCATCATTTTCCTGACGGTGAGCAGTGGTAGGTCTCCACAGGGCTTTTCTGAAGACCATTCCCATACTCCCTCCTCTACTCTAACCCTCCCTCTCCCACCCATTTAACCGTCTTACTCCATTATCCCCTTCCCCTCTATGTCTCTTCAGTCTACCTCCCCTCCCACAACACGCCACGCTCCCCTGTTGCCTAACTACTTTTCTGACCTTTATAGATTTTCAAATTGAAACACACGTATCTAAAGATTCGGCGCTAGCTTCCACATATGAGAGAGATTATGTAAAACATTTCTTTCTTGCTAGGTGTGCTGGCACAAGCCTTTAATCTTAGCACTCGGGAGACAGAGGCAGGCAGATCTCTGTGAGTTCAAGGCCAGCCTGGTCTACATAGTGAGTTCCAGGCCAGGTGGGCTGCAGGGAGACCCTGTCTCAAAAGAAAAAAAAATTTTTTTCTTTCTGGGTCTGGGTCAGTTCACTCAGGGTGATGGCAGGTCCATTCATTTACCTTCAAATTTCATAATATTTTTTTTCTTAAGAGATGAATGAAATCCCATTGTGTAATAGTACCATATGCCATTATCTGTTCACCAGTTGATGGACATGTAGTTTGTTTGCATTTTCTGGCTAGTGCGTAGAGAGCATCAATGAACATTAATGAGCAGGTAACTTTGTAGTACACTGCAGAGTTCTTTGAGCACATGACCAAGAGTGTTTTATTTGAATCATGTCATAAATCTATTTAGTTTTTTGAGAAAGCTCTACGCTTATTTACATTGTACTGCACTGGTTTGCCCTCACACAGCAATGAATAAGTATTTTCCTTTCCCTGAATCCTTCCAGCATTTGTCATTATTTGTCTTTTTTAATCTTAGTTATTCTAATTAGGGTAAGATGAAATCACCAAGTATATTTTATTTGTATTTCCATGGTGGCTAAAGAGGTTGAACATAAAAAAAAAAAAAGCTCTCAGCCACTGGTGTTTCATCTTGTGGTAAGTCTGCTTAATTGTGTGTCCCATTTTTTCAAATTAGATTGGTGCTTTTCTTAGCTTTTTGAGTTCTTTGTTTATTTTAGATATTAACTCTCAGATTCATAGCTTGTAAGGATTCTTTCCCATTATCTAGGCTGAGTCCTCCCTCAAATGATGGTGCCTTTGCTGTAGAAGCATGTCAGTTTCACAACGTCCCATTTGGCATTATGAAATTGTTTTATTTTAATTGGATTTCAGTCCTTAAAGAATTTCTGTGAAGTTATTGTCTATCATGAGGATAACAGGATAGAGATTTTGGTGACCACACTTAACAAGGAGTCCAGTCTTTTCAAATGTAGTCTGCCGACAAGCCTCCC
The DNA here is from genome assembly GCF_000622305.1 of Nannospalax galili. Lineage (NCBI taxonomy): Eukaryota > Metazoa > Chordata > Mammalia > Rodentia > Spalacidae > Nannospalax > Nannospalax galili. Next base: position 135,051 of record NW_008345455.1, read on the forward strand.
TCCTGTTTTCCCATCTTGTTTGTTTATGTGTTTGTTTGTTTATGGCCCAATGCAATTAGAGTTGCCAACATGAACATGTTTATGGAGTTACTTGGAGAGACAACTTACCAATGGTCATAGCACTGAGGAATATAACCCACTTCCTCCAGGAAAACTGTCAATAGTCTCGCTGAGTTTCAGGCAAGGGGCAGAGGGTCAGAAAGGGTGGTGGAGGAAAAGCGCATTCTATACAGAGGGACAGGAAGGAGAACAGAGAAATTCAGACACAAAGTTTCAGAAAAAGACACACGACATCAGGTTTCCTGAGCTGTAAATCGTAACTTATTAAAGATTTACAAAAACAGATAATTTAATTGCAATTAAATATGTGGCAATATGCGGTGTTAAAACAATGTTTGAAAATGTTCTTCATGAAAATAAGAAATTAATATGTTAAGGAAAGTGCATACATTGTTGATACAAATATTTACTTCAAGAACATGCCAATATCACTACAGTTCTTTGAATTTCAGTCATAAACACATGTATTTGTAGGTAAACAAAAAGAATCAACACATATCCACAGTATCTATTTCTAATTAGTGCAACTAGCATTGACTTATGTTTTGTATTATCATAGTGTGTTTGAAAAGTATAGTGAATTTTTATCACTTTCCTAAGGAGAATATAAGATAGTTTCTTTTTATTTATTTGTTATTTGTATTTTATGTGTATGAGTGTATTGCCTACATGTGTGTAAGCTCACCTGTGTTGTGCAATACCTGCAGAGGTCGGAAGGAGCCTTCAGATGCACTGGAAGTGGAGTTGATGAGAAAATAAAAGAAAAATGAGACCAATCTCAAGAGATGCAAATGTTCTTTATGAGAAAAACAAAGGAAGGGTGAAAGGCCTCCTCATGGATGGTGCAGAGTGCAGAGGCAGAGTTGGCTTGAGAATTTAGAGAGCTTGAAAGAGGAAGGATCCGGCAAGGGAATGTTTTATCAGCAGTTCTTCATCTTGAAAGGCTGAGAATATGTTACAGAATAGAAACTAGGAGTTAGGAACCACAAAACAAGACCCCCCCATTCCCCAACATGCATAGGAATGACACTACTGTCCCTCACTGGCCACATAATAATTCAAAATTCCACACAAACAAAGGAGAAGCAATTTCCCAAGTCTCAGTAGAGCTGTCAGCAGGGACCTTGGAGTTAGGCCTGCGAATTTAGACAGGGTTAGACCACTGAGTTTCTATCCACAAGAGTCTACCTAAGAAGCAATTTGGGAGTCTTAGATAGACCCACTGAAGGGGTACCGCTATTGCCTCACTCGGTGTCCCTGTTCAGCATGGAAGAAGCCAGAGCGGTCTGTGTCCTGATTCCCTATCTGCAAACTGGGAAACCTCTTCAGAGGATGGCATGATGAGAATAGGAGGTAGGAATTGGCTAGGCAGTTAGGGTAAAAAGACCCCAAAGAAAAGTAGCCATTTTCTTGGCTAAAAGTCAAAATGTCCTTGGGCCTGTTGGCAACATACTCTGTTCCAAAGGCCAAAAATGTTGAAAGTATTTGGGAGCTTGTATCTAATCCTTAAAAGATTTTAGGGTTACCTCTTCAGAGGGGGTAATGTTAGAGTAGCCAAAAGCTCCATAAATATAAATAAATAAATCAAAGAAGAAGAAGAAAAAAGAAAAAGAAAAAAGTGATTGGGAGACATGGGAGGAGTTGGAGGGGAGGGAGTGGGCATGGATTTGATCAAAACACCTTATATGCACGTATGAAATTCTCAATAAAATTTTTGTAAACATTTAAAAAAAGTGAGCACCGAGTCCAGGAATGAGAAACCCACTCCCCAGCTAAGAATCTGACAGAAATATGAACATCACAAACCAGAAGCAGGTCCGGAGAACTACTGGGGTACCGAGAAGTGATGGCTGAAGTGAAAACTGGCCTCACACAGCATTAAAACTCTATTATGACAATTAAAATTGCGTACAGTGATCTATTCATCAGCGATTACAAATGTCCAGCAACAGAAGCAGCTGAGGACTGGGAAGCACACAGCGCAGGAAGACCAAAATGATGACAATCAGGACAAAAATCCAAGAGCAAAGAGTTGGGGTGGTGAAAGCAAGAAGTGATCCTGACGGACCGGAAGAAAGGCTGTGCTGCAGGTGGACGACGCTCACTGAAAGGCAGTTCCCAGCCCTGAAGACCTGGAGGTAAGCAGAGGGACAGGACAAAGGACAGGCTGTGCACAGGGAGGAGAGCCAGCTGCGGTTGCACGGGCTTGAGGTGAAGAGCCTCTGAGACGGGCATCCACACATGTGCATATAGGCAGTACAAACACACAGATGTACACACAAACATACATATGCCACATATACACATAGACATACAAACACAAATAGACATCCATACACACATGCATAAACATGCATACATACACACAAACATACACACATACATACCCATACACCCATACCCATATATACATGTATACACATATACACATGCACACACATAAACATGCACACACATAAACATGCACACACATACACATGCACACATACACATGCAAAAATACACAAAAATTACTTGCATGGAAAGGATTATCACTAGCAGTAAAGGGCATTTTAGATGGCATATGGCATGTGTGATAAAACTAATGTTCTTGTGCTTTGTCATTACCTCTATATATACTTTATATTATATATGTATTATTATATATATAAAATACATAAAGGCCTATTGAGTCAAATTTGTGTCCCCAAATGCCCTTCAGTGTGGGTCCATCCACTGGAGCCTGGTCAATCTATCCAGCATCACACTCTTCCAGAAACCTGACCCTCCCTCTTCCTGTACCTATCAGTTCCCTGTAGTTCCTCACCTAGGGTTGGGGAACACGATAAAGTACATGAAATCAGGTGTGTGGTTGGTATTGAGGAGGGGTACATCGAGAGGAGGGGCTCTAAGTATGATCAAAATCTATGAAATGCCCAAAATTCATTTTTTAATAAAAATTCATTTTAAAAAGCCTCAAATTCATAAAGATATGGCAACTGTGATTGAAATTCAAAATATATATAACACAATTCTCCATAATATACAAATAGAAATCAATAAATTCACACTAGGTGCTGGAGAGATGACTCAAAATTTAAGGGCATCTGTTCTTTCAAAGGACCTGTGTTCAGTTCCCAGAACCCACGTGAAGGCTCTCAGGGCCTGTGTTCAGTTCCCAGAACCCACGTGAAGGCTCTCAGGGCCTGTGTTCAGTTCCCAGAACCCACGTGAAGGCTCTCAGGATCTCTGTTCAGTTCCCA
>NW_008345455.1:138758-153588 GCF_000622305.1 Nannospalax galili
CCCCCACATGAAGGCTCTCAGGACCTGTGTTCAGTTCCCAGCACCCACGTGAAGGCTCTCAGGACCTGTGTTCAGTTCCCAGCACCCACGTGAAGGCTCTCAGGACCTGTGTTCAGTTCCCAGCACCCACGTGAAGGCTCTCAGGACCTGTGTTCAGTTCCCAGCACCCACGTGAAGGCTCTCAGGACCTGTGTTCAGTTCCCAGCACCCACGTGAAGGCTCTCAGGACCTGTGTTCAGTTCCCAGCACCCACGTGAAGGCTCTCAGGACCTGTGTTCAGTTCCCAGCACCCACGTGAAGGCTCTCAGGACCTGTGTTCAGTTCCCAGCACCCACGTGTTCTTTCAAAGGACCTGTGTTCAGTTCCCAGAACCCACGTGAAGGCTCTCAGGGCCTGTGTTCAGTTCCCAGAACCCACGTGAAGGCTCACCGGATCTCTGTTCAGTTCCCAATACCCACATGACTGCTTTGTAACTCAAGTTTTGGGGGAGATCTAATGTCCTCTTCTGGTCTCCATGGGCATTACATGCACATGGTACACTTAGATAAATGTAGGCAAGCACTCATACACCTAAATAAAAATAAATCATTCTATAAGCTCATGCTGACACTCATGTTTGCTAGTTTAACACAGTGTGCTCCTTGATTGGACAGACATACAATCATAGAGCAAAGGCCTAGGGAGTAGTTGACTTTTTCGAGCTGTGCTATCATTAAATACGACCTGCTGGAAATGAACACAACACAGTATCAAATTATCCAATTATAAGAAAATGCATGTGGGATTTTCACTCATAAATCTTACTTCAGATCATTAAATGAGCCACAAAAATCATATAGTTTGAGGCTTTGAAGAATATGTTTCCTAGTCACAACAGAGTTAACTTGGAAATGAGTCATAAGTGAGTATGAAAATACCATGTAAGTGCAGCGTTAGCAGAACCCTTCTGAACAGTTCACAGCACATAGAGAAATTAAAGAGTATGTGTCTGTGGGTGAGGTGTGGGTGCTGAGATTGTGCGTGCTAGTGTGTATATGATTAGTACAGGTGATAAAGTATTCACCAGAATTTGTGGAATTCAGCCAAAGGAGTGATTAGGAGTGAGGAGATGCTGCTAAGTGACAATTTTTAAAAAGAGAGAAGCCTTAAAATCAATAACCTAAGAGGACATAAATGGGAATAATGTCTTAACATGGTTATATATTGGAAATTTCACCATTAAAATAGCCATTTCATCCAAATTAACCCATAAATTCAATTTAGTGCCAATTAAAACCTATATTCTTTTTTGGGGAAAAACTGACAAATTGATTCTGAAACTCATATAGAAAGTCAGTGTACTTAGAATAACCAAACCAATTTTGAAAAAAATAAAGGGTGGGGAATGTGACTAATTTAAAGGCTCACAACGAAGATATGCTACTGAGGTTTTGTGGGAACAAGAGCGTAGACAAGGGCCTGAGCACACACCCAGCAGTCGGTGCTCAGGCCCCAGGGACACACAGTGTTACACTGGGTCCTTTTCATAGATGATGCTTAGTGCTACGGCTCTGACTGCAGCTTTTGACGGTTGCAGACAAATGTCGCTTCATTTCTCACTCTCCCCCTGTGCTCACATGTGGGCAGAGTGAGCAGATGTCACGAGTGCTTTCTCACTCATGAACAAGAACATTTTTTCTCTTCACTCCCTTCCACAAAACTCCGTAACCTTCCTTCCCCTACTTCTGAACTCACGCTCAAACGTGCTTAGGAAGACAACACTACTCTCCTTGAATGTCTTCACTGGAAGTAATAATCCTTACTGCAACCTCTTGGTACAGGACTGTGAAATATCAGTATTTACATCTGTCTTAGCTTTAACTTTCAAGTTGACACAGCTTAGGGGCACCCGAAGGAGTGTCCCACACTGAGGAACTTCTTAGATCGCATTGACCTCTGAGAATGTCTGTGAGGGATTGTCTTGAGTGCTAACTGATGTAGGTGTGCCTAGCCCACTGTGGGTGGCACAATCCTGTGGGCATAGGTCCTGGACCGTGGTAGACAGTAAAGGTGAGCCAGCCAGCAAGCCAGGCAGCAGTGCTCTTAAATGTTGTTTCTGTTTTAGCCCACTGTGGGTGGCACAATTCTGTGGGCATAGGTCCTGGACCATGGTAGACAGTTAAGGGTGAGCCAGCCAGCAAGCCAGGCAGCAGTGCTCTTAAATGTTGTTTCTGTTCTCAGATCCTGTTTGAGTTCCTCCCCTGACTTCCCTCTCTGATGAACTGTGAACAAATAAGCCCATTCCTCCCCTGAAGTGCTTTTGGTCACAGTATTTCCAAAGCAACAATAGGAAAACTAGAACAACATCTAAGCACAGCATGCTTGTGTGTGAGTGATTTCCCTTCAGTGTGGTGTCTCCAACTAAGAAAGATTGTCCATTCACATGAAAGCATAACCACTGAACTCACGCATTTACTCAATCAGTATGAGAAGAATCTGAGAGCCGAATAAAACCGTAACCACACAGCTGCTGTAATGAAATGTATGTATAAGCATCATTTCTTAGTGTGGGGGACCCTGCTGCTAGGGTTGTAGTCCTCCATGTCTGTATAGCTCTAAGGGGCTGGGCGCTATATGGAAGGACTCCCCTTCTCAGCAGGGGGCCTCCTGCTCTCTTTCTGACTTACCTGGAAAGTGCGGCCAAGCACAGACGCCTGACCTTATTTGGAACATGACCTTTGGCATAGTTACCTGGAGTAAAAACTACCCCCAGGTTTTTTCTATATGATAATTAGGCATTGCCCGGTAGTCGGACGCCATAGGAGCCCACTGCCACATGTAAATAAAGCATACTATGAGCACCGATCAGCTGAAGCATTGCCTACTGCCTCCACACTATATTTTCGCTAATCCCCACTGAATAAACAGAGCTGTTTCAGGGAATCTAGAGCTGTTTCACTGAGTCTGGAGCTGTTTGCATCACTGAACCTGCCTCCCCAGAAGGGCTTTCTTCCGTCAGTGCTCACTGGCCATCCCGACCCCGTTCGTCGCTTCTTCTCCCTTTGTCCTCGTGGAGCGGTGGCCAACGACCCATGAGGAGAGGGAGCGGCCCCACATCGTAGGAACAGAAAACAGGGTTAAATTGAAAGTTTAATAAAGTTTCAACAAATAAAATGATAAGGAAAGACACAGAATGGAAATATTTGAAACAAGTGGATCAGTCTATGTGTATACATATATAAATACATACATATATGTATATATACACATATATCTATATATAGGTTCTACAACTCAATTAAAATGTAAAAAAATTAAAATGGAGATAAAATTGGAATATGTATGAATTTCAATAAAAAGAATGTGATGCCCTATTCCTTAAAAGCAGATGTAGAGTTTTTATTACATGCATGTTAGAACAATCAACACTTTAAAGAGTCATCAAGCAGATGCTGGCAAAGGGTTACCAGTCTGTGTTCTTGAGTGAATGGATAAGATAGGTTCAAACACATACAGTCAAAATTTGTGCATTGTATTTATGTAAAAGGTGCCTCCATGAAAGATTTTTTAAAAAACTACAAAATACCCTAAAGAAAAATTAAAAAGGAAAATTTTGCAAAGAGTGTGAGAACACAGTTGAGTAGCAGTCCACTTAAACACACTTCAGCAGTAAGTTTCAGAGCATCTGGCATGAAGTCATCAGTCTAGTATGGAATAACTTCTCTAAGCAGAAATGTTTGTCAGAAAGTTTGTCATCTAATAGAGTCTAATAAAAACCTCATGTGCCACTTACGACAATGATGTTTCCGCATCGCCTGTGTTCACTAAGTGTGTGTTCATCAATAGTCAATCCACTGAATACTGTAAACATCCATATAATGGAACACTCAGGAAGAATAAAGGTCTTCCAGGCATTGTTCCGAGCCATCTGGGACTCCTAGGCTGTGTCTACATGACAAATTCATGAAGAGAAAAAGCCCTTCAGGTTTCCTAAACTCAGTTTCCCAGCGTATCCCTGCTTTTATCTGCTTGATACTCAATTCTGTGAGTTCTGGTTGAAAAGTAAAATCCTGTTTTCAACAAAATTACTAATGTACAGAAAATAGGACTTTGATTGTCATGGGACAAAGTAGGAAAAAAGGTAGAAGGAAGCCACAGGCCGACATGAGAGAAAGAGGCAGGAAGGACCCACAGACCCACGGTACTGCTCCACCTGCTACCGCAGCTTGGTCGTTGATAAACCACAACTGAGGCCGATAATGACAGTAAGTTACTGGTGCTGGTACGTGCTCTTGGTACTATCGCTTTCATCAAGGTTGGAGTGTGATATTTCTGCTTGCTTAAAAATGACTCAAGCTAGAAATAAAACTAGCATGGGTGGGAGAAGTGGGCTACAAACTTCAGCCCTAACTGCAGATCTACTGGAAATTGATACCTGCTAGGAGAGGGAGAGCCGGCTTTCCTTAGAGACAGGTTGTCTGAGCTCCTAGCCCTACCCTGAACAGCACTGGGGCTGCAGAAATTAGACTGGATAGAGTTTGTAAAAACAAAAATAAAAATAGAAGACATGAGGGGCCTTAGGGTGAAGGCGGAGATAAAGAAGATGGCTCTGCATGTGATGAAAATACAGGGTATGGAGTTCACAAAGAATCCACACAAATCATCTAAATGGCCCTAAGGAAGCATGCTCTGTCCTGTCCCCACAATCCCAGGCATCTCCTTCATTTCTTCTGCACATTTTATTGCTATATTTTCTTTTGGGCTCCATGAATGGCATGGTGCTGTGTACATTATTGACCTGGAAACTGCAGTCTGTACCAGTCAAGTCTGAGATAGTCTCATGATGATGAAATGGCCTAAGTATGCCTGATACATTTGCCTGGTTTATGACAGTCACACATCTTCTTCTAACCACAGAACAGCCGTGACATTACCATTCAGTGTAGTATCTTTGAGTTCACGTTCTTTGGAGCCATCTCAGGGTTAGCAGCTGATGGCTGTTGTTTCTCTTGACAGCTGGTCATGTTTTTCTTCATTGATTTTCATGAAATCAGGGGTCTGTCTGAGATGAAGAACAATGATTTATAGACTTTGTATTCTTTTAGGATCTAATGAGCTTTATGCTGATGTTCTGTGACCTTATTTAGAAATAGCAGAATCACAGTTCTTTTACAAGTCCTGGCTCAACTTCTGGGAAGTAAGCCTAGCCTCAGTTTCCTTTTCAAAGTTTCCGTGGGTTACTTTGGGTCTGTGTAGCTCACACCACCTTAACCTCAGCCTGAGACATGGGAACAGTTGGCAATTCAGACACAATCTGTCCTTCATTGTGTCTTTTGGGAAACATATTATCTCAAACACAAATGAGGTGTGAGTTTATCCTCACAGCTCAGGAAGTTCACTCTCCCTTTATCCGAGCTTGGTACTCTTTATTTTACAGAGATACAGGGACTCACACACCTTTCCTTTCCCCACTGGCTCTGTCCAGAAAAGTGATTTTCTATTAGGCTGGTTTAGCAAACAGTTACAGGGCAAAAGAATGGAGACTTGCTCTAGACAAAAGAAAAAGAGAAGTGGAGGTGGAGGCAGAGAAGGAGGACAGTTAAGCCTTATGAACTATTTCTTCAGGGAAGGAAAGCAACACAATTCCTGTGCTTTTACTTTCGAGAGTTTTCAGCAATTCTCTCTTCAAGTTTTTATTCATTTATTTATTTTTGCTGTGTTTCCTGGGCGGTTAGCTACAATGGATTAAGTTGTAGGGGGAGCAAATCAAAATCCTTTGTTTCCTTTAAAAATTTTTTTTATTATTTTTATTCTATGTGTATGAATGTTAAGTCTACATGTGTGTAAGTGCACCCATGGAGGTCAGAAGAGGGTATCAGATCCCCTAGAACTGGAGTTGTGGAAGGATGTTAACCACCCTGTGGATCCTGGGATTCAATTATGTCTTCTGCAAGAACAGCCAGTGCTCCTAACCACTGAATCATCTCTCTAGACCTGAGGACCTCACTTCTTTATTTCAGGTGCTGGGGGTCAGTCCCAGGGCCTTGTACATGCTAGACTAGTACTTGAGCGCCCAGCTACATCCTTCAGCCTTTGTTCTTATAAGACAGGCTTTCACTAAGCAGCTTAGACTACATACATACACACAATCCTCCTGATTCAGCCTCCCAAACGCTGGGAGCCATCATGCCTTGTGAAACTCCCTTCCATAACAAACCTGCTTGTAATAACAGATTCACTCCCCTGTCAGAGAATTGGTTCATTGACAGGGAGGGGCCCTCCTCACTGCCCCCCAGAGGTCATGCCTCTCATCACTGCAGTTCCAGCACAGGAACTTGGGGGACACAGTCAAACAGTTCTGTGACAGTTGCACGAAAGACTTGGGGGTGGGTACTGGTAAGGAACAGGCTGTGATTCCAATGTATAACCTCTCACCCCCTCATCCCCCAGGCTTATGATTTGAGTGCTTGGTCCCTATGCAGTGACACTCTTGTGGATAATTCTGAAAATTTAGGTGGCAAATCAGAATCTTAAATTCTTTAAAGAACACACGGATAGAATCCAGGAGGCTGTAAGAAGGCCAATGTGACAGGAGATAGGGAGCTAGAGGGCAGGGAGATAGGAGACAGGGACATAGGGGACAGAGAGACAGATAGGGGACAGAGAGCTAGGGATGATGGGAGGAATTATATCTGAACTGGGTATGTATATTTTCTTAATACTAATTCCTCAATGCTATATCCTTGACACTCTATTGGATATTATATATAAATAAATGAATAAATAAGTAAATGATAATCTAATTTGATTTTTAAAATAACTTTCAGAAATAATGTAACTGTAGGTATCAATAGAATATACATGACATTTGTTATGGTTATTAAATACATTATGTTTAGGAGAAATGAAACCCTGTACCTGGTTCACACCTATAATTCCAGTGCTACCATCCCTACTGGACAATAGAGGGTCAGGCGTTCAGGGCCATCCTACATCACAAATCATAAATATCACAAATTGCAGGTGCCTAGGTTGAGCTGGGGGGGTGGTCTACGTGAGACCCTGTCTTAAACACAAACAGCAGCAACAAATTGATACTAATGTTCTACTCACAAATAAATATGTCTATTATACACATTCATTCAATTATATTAATGAAACAAAGAACTTTTGAAGAAAAATGAGACCATTTTCTGGGTTCTAATGAGGCCTTAGTGAACAGCTAGGACGGGGTTCTATTTTATCGTTCAATCTCTCTTTTTTTCTACATTGAATCTCAGTAATCTAAAGTTCTCCAAAACCATTTTAAAGTGACTCACTTATACATCATATTAACTGATAGCTTTAGTAGAAAATTATTTAAGTTTGAAATAGCTCAGGAAATTAACTGGCTTATAGAATTCAGGCAGCATTGTCAAGCAGGACATCAGTCTACTTTGATATTAAACTGGAATTGGCCACAGTGAAAAACATTCATTTTATTCTGAAGGGCTACCAAAAAAAATGAGGAGAAATTTTAGATTACTGAGATCAAAGAATTTCTGCATTCAGAGATTAATGGACAGTTCCCTGGAGGGAGAAAAGTATCCATATTGGTTTGGCCTGTGTATTTGCCTTATGAAAACACGTTATGGTGGTGTTTGGTGGCAGGATAGAGAACCACAGCTAAAGGAAGATAAGCAGATGGATTCTTAATGCACTGAAGGTCAGGTTATCCAGTAGGGCTTTCATTTCTCTCAACATTTTACAATGAAATTCATTATTTTAGAGGGACAGCTTTCAGCGACTACGAAGTTCGAGTTTCCTCTAACCTGAAGTTACACCCTTCCCACACCCACTTTGTGGTTTTGCAGAGCAGATTCTTCGGCATGGCTATTTACAATAGAGCTATGGTGATGGAATTACAAATTATCTTGATTTGACACTTTGAAATCAGACTGAAAAGGACTTCCCTGCACTTTGGCATTTAATTATCAAGAAGCGTATTATTATCTCGAAGTCCTGAAACCATTGCATTATGAAACTTCATATAAGTAATGTATGTTTTCAAACTGCATGGCTCTCTTCTAATCTTGTCTTCATAATGAAATTTATTTAAGTCTAACATCACCATAATGCAGACTAATGTGTCTTCTGTATGAACGTGGATGCGCAGAGCAAACCCATCACTTTCCTGCAGGCTTCCTCTTGATCTTCCTACTATGACAGAGCAATTTTTTCTCTTCATATGGATGAAGATTCCAAACAGTCTCTTAGTAGAATAAGTCATGTGAAGTGCACTTTCAACATATTCCACGTCCCCTTCACTTCTCCAGCCCGCTCTCTTTACAGTCCACTCTAACATCAAGATGACATCCATTGCTCCCGTTACTACACGGAAGATAATGCATGTGCATTTTGAAATTATTCCCGAAGAAGTATTTTATATAAATCCTTTGACATGTATTACTTTCTGCTAAGCTGATTTATTTTACAAAATTTTGCGTATATTATTTTTATAGAAAAAACAACAATGTAATTCTTGAAGTGAAAATCTCTCTTTGATAAAGTTTACATTCCAATAACTTTGGGGTATGATCTCTCTTTTGTAAGGTCACAGCTTCCCAAGGGTCTAGAAACTCTATTGTTTAAAAACAATGCAAACAGCAAAATAAGTCTCTGTAAAAGAAATAAACATACAGGTGTTTTAGAGAACTGATCCAGAGAGAATCAGATGGAAACTCCAGGTAGAGCATATTTGTCTCCAAAAAAATATCACTTTGTATTTATTTATATTTGTAAATTTTGAATTCTGTTTTTTAATCAATTTGAGCATTTTTGTTGTTCTTTTTATTCATGACTTGTTTCTGTTTTCACAAAAGTACTGTAATGCGTGACTCCCACAACAATAGGAAATGAGGACTTGGCCTTTCAGACTTTGTCCTCTGGAAGGTCTGCCAGGCCTCCAGGAACACCCTCCGCCCCCTTCTCACCTGGTTGTGCTCAGGGACTTTAGTACTTTACTTGAGTGTCTGTGCACGTACAGATTCCAACAAGAAAGACCCTCGACACAGGCCAAAATTTAAATATATTACCAAAGCTAATTTAAGTGTGAGATGTTCATATCCTAACTTATGAATTATTCAGTAGAAAGAGTTCACAAGCAAGGCATAATATTTGTAGCCATTATTTATGATTGATTAACATGGATAGCTTCCTTTAAAAAAGATTTCTTCAGTAAAGGATACATTTGTAGATACTTGCTCATTGAGACAGTTTAGGTACTTGTTATTAAATGGTCGCATTACAAAATCAATAATTTATGAAAAATTACTAATTTGAGTTAAAAATTATGATATATGTTACGGTAAGTTTCATACTTTTTAAGTTTTAATACCCCCAAATTTATTTTAATAGATTGTGAAAATATATTCAAATTCATATCACATAGATATACACATTTTTTAATTAATGTGAACATTTACTGAGTATGTTTTGCATTTCTTTGTATGTTCAGTTTTCCTCATGTATGTCTAGTTCCTGGCAACCATGTCAGATTCTATATCTGCTCACCATTGACAGAGCCCTTTGAAGAGCATTGCACACTGTGAGGGCTCAATATACTACTCTTAAGATATGTGTCCACTGCATCTGTTTAATCAAGTACCGATTGACAGTATCCGGATTTGGCTATTACAAAAAGTGCTTCCAGTCAACTGACCTTCTACAAAGGGGCAAGAGCACCTCAGTGGGGCACACGCAGCTCCTGAGCAAATGGTGTGATGACTGGTCACGTGTGCAAAAATTAACATAAACACAGAGCTTAAACAGTCAAGAAAAATTAACTCAGCATGGCTCATTACAGACCAATGTCTAAAATATAAACTATAAATTCCTGGAAGGGAACACCAGGAAACACAGATCAGCTTGGGTTTGGCAATGGTGTTCTAGATAAAAGACCACAGACATGATCTGCGGACATATATAAAGGCTGACCTCATTAAAAGTGAGTGGTCGGAATGAAACGTCACAGTGGTCGGAATGAAAGTCACGTCATGGAAGGAGTGATGACAACTGCAAAGTCTGTGAGTACAGGGTTTGATCCAGATGAAGAAAGGATTGCCCAAACGCAGCTCTGAGGACATCAGTTCCACAAATAAAGGATCTCCAAGCTATGAGAGAGTGGGAGAAGCTTACTGATATTGCCAGTTGTGCAATGCCAAGGTGCCAACAAGATGACTCAGCTACTAAGGGTGCTTGTCATCGAGCCTGATGACCTGAGTTTGATCCTGAGACCCCCATGGCATCCTCTGACTTCCACATATCTACCATAGTGCATGCATATACGCATATGTGCACTCATGTAAGTAAATAAATAAAGTGTAAAAAAAAATGTAAATGCCAGCGCACAGGGTTACAGGCTACAGAATTTCACTTGAGGTAAGTGTGAAAAAGGTCAATCTTTGGGCACATGCCTGGGTTAGGGAGCCTTGGTTCTGCAAAGTGCTGGGAGGATTCGGTCAGGGTGGACCCAAAGTCTGTGTGAGAGCAGAGCCTGTGAACTTGTGGGCACTGTGAGGTAACGACGTGTCGGTGTGAGTCTACTGGAACGCTGATGGTCTGTACTGACTGACAGTGCTGGAGGCTGCTTCTCTGAGAGAGAGGGTGTCTGGGGTATTTCTGTACCTCCGTAGCAATTTCCCGGTGCTCCCAAGACTACTCTTGAAGACGATATTTCTTTTAATTTTATCAGTGAGTTGCGTTAGATGTCCACTTAAAGAAAGAAAGGCAGACACAGCCTTTCTGGATGGGAGAACTCAGAATGCTGAACTCAAACCATTGTCGCTACCATTGTAAGAGACGTTTAGGGTGGTCCGTGAAGGTCCACCGCATTGGTAGTGCAGTGAGCTAGACCTGTTGATCTACATCTCCCTCATCAATCTTTGGGTTCTAGCTTTCACCACAGGGCTGTAGCTCTGTGCTGCTCACCTGATAAATTATGTTTCCGTAATGACTAATGATGGTATCACTTCATGTCATTAATTGTGACCTACATCTTATATACAGAAGGTTGATCAATTTTATTTTACTTATTATTATTTAGTTATCTGTCTTGCTGTGTATGACAAATAAAATGTATTTTCTGGAAGCTTTATTTTTACTGTTGTGGTTTAATGAGAAATGTTCCCACAGGTTCATGTGTTGAACTCTTTGTCTCCAGATGGTGGCACTATTTGGAAAATAGTAAAACTTTAGCTGGAGATGGTGCTCACTGAAGACTTCGGAGGTTATTGGAGGTTCCAAGTCCCTTTCTCTGTTCCTTCTCCTGGTCACCATAAACAGTGAAACCTCTGACTTGTTCCCCAACCATGACACCTCAGTTCACCCCCCACATTGAATCCCCAGAGTCGAGGACTGTACACTGAGCACTCCGAAACTGTGACCCTCCAAAATATATTTCTCCTTCCTTGAAAGTGTTGCAAGTGTTTGGCCACAGCAGTGAAGGTCTCACAGAATCATGCGTCACAGCTAAAGTCAGTGCTTATTATGTGTTAACAGTGTCTTCCAAAGAGCAAGAGGTCTTAGCTTTGCTGAAATCACATTTCTTTAAAAATACATCTTTATTTATTAGAAGTACATATTGATATTCATTATATTTGTAATTACTAATATACTTATTAAAATTGCATAAATAACATGTTATTAATTCTTTGATAAGTTGGCAAGTGTACACAAGGAATTTGGATCATATTCACCTCACATTTTCCTGTCTTGCTCCTGTCAGATCTACCCCAGCTCCTGCCTACTTCATGTCCTTATTTTGCTTTGTAGCTGCCCCCCCCCCCATTCCAATTCCTACTGCCATACATTCCTGGGTGTAAGGCTATTTATTTACTGGGTCCTGGTCAACATACCAGGGGCCACACCTGGATGAATACGGACTCTCCTGCCCCCACCAGCCATCAAATATCAAAGGCTCCTCAGCCAGGGGCGAGGGCTCGTGAATCCCTTCCCACGCATGCTAGAATTGGAGATGGCTTGATCTTCTACCAGTCTGTGCAGGCAACCACAGGTGCTATGAGTTCATGAGCACAGCGGGCCTGGCCAGGTTTAGGATTTATACCTTAAAATTTCTTGTGTCATTCAAGGCATTACAAACTGTGAAGCTGTATACTTTTAGCTCTTCTATTTAAGGATATGACTCGTTTTTAGTTAGCACTTTCATTTCATGTAACATCAGGAAGAGGAGAGGACTACTGCTCTCTTTATTTACATTTGCAATTTCTGTGGTGTGTTCAGGATGTTTCTCCTTGCACTGCCCCACCTGGTAAATTTTCCTGAAAATACATTGAACAGAGATGTGTGGGTCCATTAATGTGGCTCCAAAACGTCTTACTTTATTACATAGCTGTGTTTCTGATGTGTTTTTTCTACTGCACATATCCCACAGTTCTATAAATCAGACAGTATGTGTGTTTTAATTTCATTTTTCATAAATA
Organism: Nannospalax galili; assembly: GCF_000622305.1. Classification (NCBI taxonomy): domain Eukaryota; kingdom Metazoa; phylum Chordata; class Mammalia; order Rodentia; family Spalacidae; genus Nannospalax; species Nannospalax galili. The sequence continues at coordinate 151,217 of NW_008345455.1, forward strand.
ACATCTTCAACAGTGGAACAATGAACTTAAAAATACTTAAAATACATCTATTTTATTAGTATTCATCTACCTATGGGGTTTAACAGTGCTCTGATATGTCGATTTAGCAGGATAATAGAAATAAGATCTCCCCCACAGAGCCACAAACGTTCAATGTGCAGAAATTAATAAGAGACTGCAGACTGCCCAGTGCTGAAGGAGAAATCCCTACTAGACCACTCCCCTCAAAGCTTAGGGAATGTCACAGAAGAACAAGCAGAAAAAATGGAAGCATCAGGAAGGATGGAGGACTCTACTGAAAGGCTGTTTACTGCGCACAGCAGTGCAGGCGCACACATACAGACTCACAGCTGTTGTGACAGCGTGCACAAAACCTGTTCAAACTCAGGCCAGACAAAGTCCCATCATAGGAAGAGGAGGTGAGCACAATGTCCTGCACCCAGCTGAGGAGCTCTGGCAATTGATAGCTGGTTCCACAGGGAGAGTCTATTTTCTTTAAGGGTACAGGCCCTGGTAAGTCCTCTACAATCCAGGGGATGGCCAAACACTCAAGAATGTAGAGAAGTTGGGTAGACCTGGGGGATGTTTCAGTGGAGAGTTGATATGGTCAAAATACATTGTAAGAAGTTCTCAAAGAACTAATAAAATTTTGAAAGAGAAAAGGAACGGAATATATTACAATTGGGTAAGAATATTATGATTTATGGTTCAGGTTTAAAGAGGATAAAACCTCTTTGATGAAAATTCTGTAATTTTAGCAATTTGAGGGAACAATTTCTTATTGGTAGACAGTGACAAGTGGTTTTCTCTCTCTCTCTCTCCTCTCTCTGTCTCCCTCTCTCTCTCTCACTCTCTTCCCCTTCCCTCTCCTCTGTTCTTAATCCACATTGTCTTTCCTTCATACACTCACTCTATACCCAATATAGTAAGAATTAAGAATCAACAACAGTAGCATTTGTCAATAGGATAAAATTCTAGAAGCAGCTCTGTAAATTAAACCACAGAGTTTTATGATTGATGGAACCTGAAAGAAAATCAGTGCAGAATTCTAAGTAACTATTAATCACCATTTGCTGCAGGAAAATAAAAGTATTACCACATAAAAAGTATCATGTATGAACCTCATCACAGCATTTGTTAGATGTTTGAACTTTATATTCCATGTTTGAAGAAATTATTTCACATCTTTGAATCATGATTTCCCTCCTTTCTAATCCAAAAGTATAACACAAAAATAGCAATATGAATATTTGCAGAAATACATAATTTTAGTATTTCATATACAAATACTAAGAGCATAGCTGGGTGTGGTGACACACACCATTAATCCCAGCACGTAGAAGGCAGAGGCAAGTGGCTTTCTGGACAGAGACAGACAGAGAGACAGACAGAGACAGAGAGACAGATACAGAGACAGAGAGAGAGACAGAGAGAGAGAGAAGATGGGAAGGAGGGAGGGAGGAGGAAGGAAGGGAGGGAGGGAGGGAGGAAGGAGAGAAAGAAAGAACCCAGTAAAATTACATATCTTCCATGACTGAGCTTAGTATACAAAATTTAATTCTAGCACTATAATTATGAAAATTTCAGGATAAAATAACTTCAAAAATAAATATTCGTTAAACATTAACTTATTTGTTTTAATATCATCCTGAATGTGCTTTTCTTTTTCCCTCGGCCGATATTTCCAGGACCTTCTCCATCAAATTCGAGAGCTAGATGTTTTGGATTCTTGCACTGTGCAACTGTCCTCTGTTCAAATCCCTGGGATGCTCCCCGGTCAGGAGGCGCCCGAGTTTCCCACTCAGTGCACCTTTGGGCTCAAGTCCAGCCGTAAACGCCACGTTAATTAGGGTGGCACAGGGGAGTTTAGGACCTTGGGACCGTGAAGGAAAGGAAGAGGGAAGAAACAGGAACAAATTTTTCTTTTTAAAAATGAACTTACATAATGAAACCTAAGTTTTGGAAAACTAGTACTAAAACAAAAATAATTAAAAATATTTTGGTTTTAATTATATCATCATTTAAAATGACATAATTAAATCATTTTAAATTTGATTTAAAAACTCTATTAAAAAATCCGTGCAATTTCATCACCTCGGGTTTAGGATTAACACTCCTTCCTCACTAGCCTGACCTCACCATGACGGACAAATGCATCAGATTGAACAGTGGGGTCTTCACTGTCTGAGCCTGTGTCTTTCATAAGTCTGACCTTTTACCTATTTAACTTTACAACTGAACTTTCAAAAGAAACTTTTATGCAGTTTCCCATACGTGCTCTACTCTCTCTCAGTTATCTGCCTTTCCTCATCTATAGCAACTGTATTTATGTGAGATGCTTCATATACACTTGGAGTGTGCACGCTTATGCA
>NW_008345455.1:153633-156081 GCF_000622305.1 Nannospalax galili
TTTTCTAAAGCCTTTGTACTTAGAATTGACAGCTGTTCTTAAACAAGTTAAGACATGTATTTTGTTAGTAACTACAAGTAATAATTTGAATCATAGAATTTTTATTCTCAGGTTTTACTTCAAACTATTTCAGTTTAATTTCAGAAATAACTTTCAGAAAAGTTATTAATACATTTATTTGAATTGACTTAAAATTTACAAAGATTATATTATCAAATATATGTAATTAATAACATTCAACTTTTATATTTATAAAAGTATTAGTAAGTCAAAAATGACAGGGGTTGCTTGGACATTTTAGTCACATGTGCAGAAGATGTACATCATTGTACATATATAAATGATTATGACAGTCAAGTCGGTTACCCAAGTTCACTGCCGACAGTCAAGTCAGTTACCCAAGTTCACTGTCTCACATGGTTACCTCTGTGACTACTTTAAGAACATTTAAGTTCCATTAACACCAAGTTTCCAGTACATAATATAGTCTTTTTAAATACTATTTATATTGGTTCTTATATAATTTTATACATTGTATTATGACCTTATTCAGACCTCTCCCACACCTCCTCTCAGATCACACCCACCTCCCTACCCTGCTTCCCCCACACAATCACTTCATGTCCTCTATTTTTAAAGGTGTATAGAGTCTAATTTGTGTTCCCCAAATGCTCCTGGGTATGGATCCATCCCCTGAAGCCTGGTTAGCCTTCCTCAGCAAGGGCTGGGACTTCTTTCCCATCTCCCCACTCCAGGATGCAATGTGTCTGGCTTGGCTTACACAGGTCTTGTGCTGTCACAGTGTTGTGGGTTTATTTGAAAAGCCTCCCAGTTGTGCCTAGAAAACACAGTTTCCTTGAATTCACCCACCACTTCTGGCTCTTACAATCTTTCTTCTACCTCTCCCTGAGCCTTGGGAGGAGAGGAGGTCATATAGGTGTCTCATGTAGGGCTGGGACTAAGTAGCCTCTTATTCTCTGCAGTTCTGGGTCTCTGTGTTAATAAACATCTGCTGCAAGAATCCTCTCTGGTGTGAGTTGAGAGGTGCACTAATCTATGGCTATAACAGTCAGTCATTGCGGGGTCATAATAATACTGTGTGAATTTTGCAGAATAGTAATAGTAGGCTCACCCTTACCGACTGTGAACCGTCTAGCCACAGTTTATTGGCCCTGAAAACAGTTTCAGATATGAGTTCCCTGGGATGTGGTCCTTAAATCCATTCATATAGCAGTTGGGTGCTGGCATAACATCTGTGCCACCACTGGTCTAGTGGGCATATCTTGCCAGGTCAGTGTTATTGTAGCTCCCAGGGCTTATGGATGATAAGACTGCTGATTACATTTCTGAAAGCCTGCTACAGACCCCCGTGGTGCTCTAGATCTGTATACACATTCTTAATTCCAACTCGCTGTTCTTGAACATTCGTTACCTGTGTCCCACACCATCTTCTTCTGCTCTGACACCCATAGGTCTACTCTGTCTCTATGAACTGGAATTAGGGGTTTTTCTTTAGCTTCCACATAAAAGAGACCTGAATCTTCATATCAGTCCTAAACATGGTTTTCTTATTAAATCTCCTAAGGTAGCACCAAACAGAAGAATGTCATTTTTCTGCTTAGACTATTACTCAATAGCTTGGATGGATGTGTTTCCTTACTTGCTATTTAGAACCTTACTTGCTATTTAGAAAATTGACTCTCCCCAAACCCAGTTCATGTGATTTTCTAAAGGTGTTTAATTTTCATTTAAATTGTTTTATTTTTAAAAATGCTTAGCATGCTAATCTACCAAGAGTCCAAACCTTAAAAGAAACTGACACCTCTTCCCAGGAGCCATTGGGTTCCTCAGATAGAGCTAGGGTTTCTTGTCTACTCTTTCCCGTCTATGCTGACAGAATTCTGTCAGAATTGAGTTTACATGGGACTTGTGGATTTTGTTACCACTGCTGTCAGTTCATGAGTTCATATGAGAAACTGATCAGCTGTCTGGAAAACCACTTCCGTGTGGTCACCCACCACACCCTGGCTCAGAAAATCTTTCCACCACCTCATCTGCAAGGACTCCAGTAGATGGAGCAACACCAAAGGACATAGCGAGCAAACAAGTCAGTGAGAAAGAGGAGAGAGAGAGAGAGAGAGAGAGAGAGAGAGAGAGAGAGAGAGGAGATCAACACACATAAATACGCACATATATAGAAACATTGTGCATGGGTAGTAAAGGGAGGTGAAGGTAAGGAAGGGATCTAAATATAAATTCACAAAAATTCTATAAAAATCTAAATTATATATATATATATATATACACACATATCTTATAGAACCAAATGAACTATCTATCCAGCATTCTGTATTTTCTATTTTTAATCAATAAACTCAAATCCCTCAAGAATCAGAGTAAATACATTGTATTGTATAGAAAAATCGTATCTTGGTAGAAAAAAGTGGG
>NW_008345455.1:156377-157693 GCF_000622305.1 Nannospalax galili
TTCCTGAACTATCATTGCAATTGAAGTAATTCTCTAAGCCTAAATAGTGAAGATTATTGTCTCAAATATAAGTAAAGATAATAGATTGTAGTATAAATGTGAAGTGGTTTCAGAGCTAACTGTACAGGAATTTTAATGATCTAACATTTCAATTGTTCTTAGAAACCGTGCTCATCAACCAGCTAACAGCAAAGTGGGTGCTTTCCCTATGACAACCGTGTCTGGCAATGAGGCTTTGGCTACAGATAAAAAGGCCAAAGCTCTGTGTTACCCTCCTCTGAGGCAGAACTGTGGTCCCCTCCCATGGAACTGGAGCCGTGGTCCCCTCCCTTGAACCTGGAGCTCCCCAACCAGTAAGCAGGAGCTGTGGTTCTTAGGAGGCAGGCTGAAGGCAGAACAGATTGGGGGATGGAGGATTCCTGGATGTTGGGAGACAGTGTCAGTCTTCTCTGAGTGCCTGCATGCTCCGCAGCCCCTCCCTAGAGGTCATGCACAGCATTGTGTTGGCCTTTGATTTGGGCTTAGCTGGGGACAAGGGAGGGTTCTGTATTTCGCAGATTCTGGTCTTGAGAGGACTGATTCTCACAGACTTCCCACCTCCTTTGATGGTCAACTGTGGCCTTGACTCACATGCAGCCCTGGGCACCAGGCCTTGGCATTACAGGTTCCCATCCCCAGTTGGGAACGAAAACGGTTTTCATCATTTTTCCATTGCTCCTCTACATCCCCAGTGTAACTTCACCTGTGCTCTTTTAGAAAATAAAGACCACCTGATTCAACTTCTAGAAATAAAATTCACTGTCAGGGAGGGTAAAAATAAAAATAAATAAACTTTTTTCTAAAATATCATAGATGGAGCTGGAGAGGTAGCTCAGAACACTGGCTCTTCTTCCAAAGGACCCAGGTTTGATTCCCAGCACCCACATGGTGGCTAACAGCTGTGAGTAACTCCAGTTATAGGGGATCCGAACCCTCTTCTGGCATCTGTGGGCACTGAACACACTTGGTACTCTTACATACAGGCAAGCAGAATACACATATGAAACAAAAATAATAAATAAAATATTTTAAAGGACACAGCAAACCTTTTCCTGAATCTCTGAAAATCATTGCATAAAAGTTTATTAAGATTCTTTAATATTATTAAGTTATGACTTAAACAATATTCTTAATAGTTTTACTTTACAACTTCAAATCCAAGGTGAAAAGCAGGCATCTCACGTGATTGAAACAGGAAACAGTCAAGAGCCATATGTGTGCATTGACAGCAAGTATTCCCACCTTTTGGTTTCCGCTAAAACCAAAACATTGAAATA
>NW_008345455.1:157991-161795 GCF_000622305.1 Nannospalax galili
TCCCTCATGTAAGACCCCGCCAACAGGCCTATCCAGTCACCTCAGGCAACAAACAGGTCATGTATCTCAATGGTGTAGTCTTTGATCTTTTCCAAGGGTCGATGAAAGAAGAAAGCAAACTGTGGAAATATTTATCACGGACTTCTTGTGAAATCTCCAGTTTTCCTAGAGATACTAGGCTGTGAATAAATCTTATTACACAGCAGAATAGATTACAGAAAACCTAGAGAAGGTAACAGGATGGTTCTCTGGGACATTCCTTGTATCGTTTCTGATCTTTATTGAACATGAATGTTTATATAGCTTTACGAAATGCCTCCCCTTCAAGCTATCTTTAGCAAGGGATGAGGGAAGGCAAGTTCTGTAAAACCCAGCCCCATCTCCGTCACACAGACACACACCTTAAAACTCTCCCAGGAAGTTGTAGAGGTAAGTTGCTAGACAAGTCAAGCTGAACCACACCAAGAAGCATCTGTGCTACAAGGACATCTCAGGAACTGCCGCGGGGAAGATTAGGGAGGGCATTATGCATGTACAGGAAGCAGTTACTTTAACTAGATTATAGTCTGGTCCAGTGAGCTCAAGGCTAGGCTGAAAATCTGGATCCAGATGGGAAATAACTCATATCTTTTACATTTGGGGCATTATGTTACAGTGAGAAGGAAAGTTACATATTGATTGTCTATCAGCAGAGTCTCAAAATCAGGCAAATTATTATAAATTTAGAAAGAAAACAAATGTTAAAAAAATCCTCTGTCTGGATTAAGTGTCTGTGAAATGCTCATTCCTATGTGACACTTCTACAATGGAATCTCTACACCTAGAGGTAGAGAGAATTCTAATGCATCTTTCAACTCTCCTCAGTGAAGCTCCCTAGTACAACAGAGGACAATGAACACTAAGGGCCACAAATGGCCAAAGCATAGAGAATAAGATTCTACAGAGGGTGCTTGGACAGGAATCCAGTATTAAACTTTGCCCATCCAGGGCTCGGGGACGTTGTGGAAGAGGGGCAGAATGATTGTAAGAGCCAGGGGAGGAGGTGCACGACCACATGGATGAAAGGTTCCTCCAGGTTCCTGGAGCCGTGTACATAGGAACTTACAACAATGGTGACAGGATACACTAGAACTAGAAACACAAGCGCCCAAAAACCCAGCACAGAAACATGAAAGAGCACAGCAGGTCCCAATCTTAGCCAGAGAACTACTGATCACTGCTAAGTGAGGAAGAGCTGATCTTCTTTCAGGTAGTGACTCTAGACAGGCTGACTAGACCCCAGTTGATGAACATGCACTGAAGGGCGTCAGGGGGCACTAACTTGATTTGATCAACCTTAACATAAGTGTCAGAATGCATGAAATCCTTGGTGGGGGTGGAGCTGGGGGTGGGGGGCTGTGGGAGGGTGCCGATGGAGAAGCAGGTATAAAGATGATTAAGATGTTCTGTATGAGATACACAAAAATTCAATCAAAAAATCAAAAAACTCTAAAACACAACCCTCTGTCTGAAAATTATTGTAGAACTGTGTGAGACAGAGTTGAAAAAGTTTCCTCAGGACAGAAGGAAACTGGTTCCAACTAGCTGTGTTAGGTTTCTAACCACATACTTGTCAGTTGAACTCTGCTGGCAGACACAGAGAAAAGTCAAGGATTAAAATCCATATTTTCCTTAATAATCCACCAGGTTCTACATCAAAACCGCAACTGAAAGTGAAAACAGACATACAGAGTGTGGTCCATACAGTGCAGTCCTTAAGCAGACAGAGTTCTAAGATGGCCAAACAGCAATTAGTGACATAATCAGCATACTAGCCGATACGGTTTCTATAGTAACCTTGAGAGAGCTTTTGCTAGGTCCTATTAGAATGTGCATTTCATGAATGCAATCGCTCGGTGTGGTGGTTTGAATGAAAATGTCCTACAAGGGCTCCAGGTATTTGGACATTTTTGTGGGGACAGTTAGTGGTGGTGCTGTTTTGGAAGGTTAGGAGGTGTGGCTTTGCTGGAGAAAATGCATTCCTGGGGGGTGGTAGGCTCTGAGACTGCCCAAGCTTTGCTGGATTTCTAGTCACCTTCTGCTTCTTATACCTGCTTGAAGACGTGACCACGTTACCTTCTCCTCCTGCTTCAGTCTTTTCACCATGCCTCCCTGCCCCTTCAGACTCTGATCCTTCTAGAACCTGGAACAGTAAGCTCAAGCAAACTCTTCTTTCTATAAGTACCCTTAGTCATGGTGTGTTATCATAGAAACAGAAAAGTAACTAATACAAAATAACCAATGCGTGCAGAGACATTCCTTCTAAGGTGAAGGATAAGTTGTTGCACCTGGCCCCTCCCTTCAACAAGAAAGAAACACAACTCTTAGTGGGCCTCTTCAGATTCTGGACTCAGCATCTCCTCACCAAGGTGTGCTACTACAACCCATCAAGTGACTCAGAAGGCAGCTTTGAGTTGGGACTGGAACAGGAAAACGTTCTTCAGCAGGTCCAGGCTGTTGTTCTGGCTGCTCTGACACTTGGACCATATGGTCCGGAGACCAAATGCTGCTTTAGGGGACAGTGGCAGGTACAGATGCCACTTGGAGTTTCTGACAGACCCCCATAGGGGACTCAGAGCAGAGGCTGTTATGATTTTGGAACAAAGTACTATCTTCATCTGCAGACGGCTACTCTCCTGAGAAACAGATCTTAGTCTGCTATTGGGCCTTATTGGAAACTGAATGTTTGACAATGAGCCACCAAGATACCATGGGTCCTGAGCTGCCCATCATGAGCTGGGTGTTATCTCACCCATCAAGCCATAAAATAGGACATGCACAACAACAATCCATAATCAAACGAAGGTGTTATATACTTGACCATGCCCGAGCAGGCCCAGAGGGCACAAACAAGTTACATGAAGAAGTTGCCCAAATGCCTATGGCTCCTACTCCTGTTCCACTGCCATCTGCTCTCAAGCATATACCTGTGGCTTCATGGGGTGTGCCCTATGATCAGTTGACTGAGTTAGAGAAGACTAGGGCTTGGTTTATAGATGGTTCTGCACACTATGCAGGCACTACTCAGAAGTGGAAGGCTGTAGCATTACAGCCAATTTCTGGAACAACCCTGAAGGACACTGGGGAAGGAAAGTCCTCACAGTGGGCAGAACTCCGGGCCGTGCACATGGTTGTGCATTTTGCTTGGAAGGAGAAATGGCCAGAAGTGCGATTATATACTGATTTGTGGGCTGTAGCCAATGGTTTGGCTGGATGGTCAGGGACTTGGAAGGAGCATGTTTGGAAAATTGATGGGAAAGACATTTGGGGAAGAAATATGTGGACAGATCACTCCAAATGAGCAAAGGATGTGAAGATACTTGTGCCTCATGTAAATCCTCATCAAAAGGTGATTTCAGCAGAGGATGAGTTCAGTAATGAAGTAGAATGTACGACTCGTTCTGTGGACAGCCTTTCTCCAGCTATCCCTGTCATTGTCCAATGAGCACATGAACAAAATGGTCATGGCAACAGAGATGGATGTTATGCATGGGCTACACAGCATGGACTCCCACTGACCAAGCTGATCTGACTACAGCTACTCTAAGTGCCAGATCTGCCAACAGTAGAGATCACTATTTAGGCCCCAATATGGCACTCCTTCCCAGGGTGACCCGCCAGCAATCTGGTGGCAGGTTGACTTGGACTCTATCCTGTGAAATAATCTAGTAAATCCATATATATATATATATATATATATATATATATATATATATATATATGGTGGTTTGAATGACAATGCCCCCCATAAGCTCCATATATTTG
>NW_008345455.1:162156-169634 GCF_000622305.1 Nannospalax galili
GTCATTCACAATAAGTCTAGACAACACAAACAAAAACTGTCATGAGCAAAACACTGACCAAAATTCACCAACCATCTTTCGGGGATGTGAGATGCTATGTAATTATTCTCATATCATTTTACTTTTACTTTCTTAAGTTACATTTTTGTGTGTAATCATTATTCTATGAGAAGTAGAGATAATATTTCTTTCTTTGTCTACTGAATTTTCTTCTCAGACAGGCTTGTATTTTTGTGCTTATCTCGAAAGACTTCCTCTCTTGGAATTAATGATCTGTGTGTGCCTGCTGGTTCTACTTTACAATTGTTGTCAGAGAAAATACAGAGAAGCAAAGACACAGTCTCTTCTCATTTGAAGGACTTAGCACTAATTATTTTGAAACTTCACATCCATGCAAATGTGTGACTCATGTTAAGTAGAAAATAATATGATTTCATACATCTCAGGGATATGTCTGATTTATATTTATCCATCCCCTGACTCAACAGACCTGATAGAGAATCTTGCATTTGACTAGCATTGTTTGGATGCTGGTGAAAATATAAAAATTAAAGAAAGAAAGAAAAACAATGGAGAGAAGGAAGGAAGGTAGGAATAGAGGAAGAAACCCCAGCTTTATATTCAAATAGCTGGAAAAGAATGCAAAAATATCTACGAAAATTAAAGACATAAAAATTGCTAAAAACTCTAGCAGTGAATTGTGTGCTGAACAGGAAGAAAGGATTGCCAGAGGGCTGCTTAAATGTCTAAATAGGGAATGTTGAGCAAGTGACTATTAATTAGGACACTGCATATTTAATGCTGCTATCTGAATGGTCTCTGCAGTCAGGCTGCTGGGCGAACGATCTCCACCCTGCTCTCTCCATAAACTGCCTCTCCATTTTTCTCATCTGTCAGATAAATTGCATGAAAAATAATATACCTGTAATAATATGTTGTAAATATTAGTGATTCAAACAGGCCAGTACGTAGTGAGTCATCAGTAACTGTTGGTTACATCAATCATAGCACTTTAATTTTGCGATTAATGCAAGACTTGCTGACTTTAGAAGTAACGAGAACATGTAGATTTAGCAAAATATTTTTAAGGCTAGAATAAATCCCCTGAGATAATTACTTCAAGCCGCCTTCTCATTGTTCCCGTTTTCTAATTATCTAGCACGGTTTTAGTCCTATCTCTGCATTCATAAATTTTAGTCCTATGTGAGTTCTTCCATCCAATAAACACTCATGATTTTCAAGCTATTATAACGATCATTACATAATGTAAATATCCATTGATAACAATTTTCTTGATGGTTCAAGAATACTATGTTGACTAAATTTCCTATTATTTGTAAGCAAATCTCTTTTATGGGGCTCTTATGTTGATTTGTATTTTAATTTTCACATTAAATACTATGATGGAGGTTTTTATAATTCAGTTTTCATATGGTTAACTACCATCTTAGGATTCATGCCTAGAGGTTGGAATCTCTGTCAACTTCACCGTGCCTTTATAAACCCATGGAATACAATGTTAAGCTGTAAAATGGAACTCAACTATAAAATATTCAAAGCCCACAACTAAAAGATCATTACAGAGGATTATCTTGGACTTAAAAATGTTGAAACTAAAGTAGATACGTATTTTCATATTTTCCATATAGTAGTGATCATTCAACTCTACAGATATATTTTAATACTATAGGAAAAGCAGATGGACAGACCTGTGCAAGTCTCATTTGTTACCCAAGTAAGACAAGTTCATGTGGATAAATCCAGGTTTTTAGTGTCATTATCTGACGTACTCTGTATAAAATTAGAACTAGGGGCTGGAGAGATGGCTCAGCAGTTAAGAGCACTAGCTGTTCTGACAGAAGGCCCAGGTTCAAATTCCAGTACCCACATGACAGCCAACAACCTTCACCAACTCCAGTTCCAGAGAAGCAGATACCCTCTTCTGTCCTCAGTGGACACTGCACAACATGGGTGCCCTTACATACATGCGTGCAATACACTCATACACATAAAAGAAAAATAAATTTTTAAAAACGTTTTAAACCTATTGGAACTAAGAACTTTTAAATGGGGATTGATGGAGGGTGGGTCTATGCTGAGCTTTCTGAATCAATTAGAAAAGCATATTATTTTTTTTCTCTGTAGAAAGGGAGACAGGTAGACAGTCTTAATTTCATTTTTTCTTTCAAAAAAAAAAGAAATTAATTTCTCTTTTAGACCATGAACTACTTTAAAGGTTCTAAACTAAAAAAATATACCTTAAAATATATTATGGGATGTAACGTATTCCCATTTGGATGATAATTATATTTAAGTTGGATTTAAGAATACATTGGTACTCAGATGTCTGAAGAGTGACACTATTTCAAAGCAACTAACCCCAGGACACTCCTTCCTCCTAGCATGCTGAGCATGAACATGGGTCCAGCGGGTGGGGCCTAAATCCATAGAGGAACCAAACCTTGTGACCCTGGTCCTGGGAGAATATCAGACACACAAGTACCTTCTTTCCAAGATCAAACTCTAACACTCAGCCAGGACCATGGACAGTGACTTCATGTTACCCCTGATGACCACCACAGCAGCACTGTGATTTCAGAATTTTATCTCTCTCTTTCCTATGACAAAAACGTATCAGAATGCTAAGCTGGGCTCCAGATACTCAGAGCCTTAAAAGTAAAGGCATTTGCATTTCTTTCGCTGCTCCTAATTTCCTTCCATCTTCCCAGTTCTCAGATCTTAGGCAAGAAGTTCCCGTGCTGAGCACAATGCGTCAGCCTCAGGACCCTTGAGACCTGGCTAACAGTGGAAGCAACATTGCTCTCTCAGACCAGACGTTCTCACGGTCTCTCATTTTTCTTATAACACGAGAGTACGATCTACAGCAGATTAATATTCAACTTTTTGCTGCTTTTCCCCTACTTTATGTATTACTATTAAAAGTTCCGATTAAATATACTACAGAAATATTTATGTTGCTTTCGCATGTGAGAAAGAGTCTAAAAATGTAAGATATGTAGGCCAAAGGTCATATCTGCTTTGGAAATTATTTCTCTATTAGTGTCTATCAAATTACAACACCTGCATTTCTTTTTTTAAAAAATATTTTATTTATTATTCTTATTTTGTGTGTATGAGTGTATTGCCTGCATGTAGGTAAGAGCACCCGTGTCATGCAATGTCTGTGGAGGACTAAAGAGGCTGTGGAGGACTAAAGAGGCTGTGGAGGACTAAAGAGGCTGTCGGATCCCCTGGAATTGGAGTTACGGACAATTGTTAGCTGCCATGTGGGTGCTGGGATTCGAACCCGGGTATTCTGCAAGAACAGTCAGTGTTCTTAACCGCTGAGCCATCTCTCCAGCCCCAAGTGGCTGCAATTCTAATCGAGGATACTGTCTAAATGTGTGCACTTTAAAAGTATTTTTATCGATTCTTTGAGAATTTCCCACAATGCATTGCTTTTGAAAATAGAAATTTTCAATGTTTTAAAATTCCGAAATTCATATATAAACTTTCCTTAATTCTTTAATGATTTTGTTCAAAATCAGGTAGACCTCTTTTATTTGACTACTGATGATGTTTATTCTGTCTGGATGAATACTATAGTCATATTTTGCATGATTTCCTCATTTTTTCCTTTGATTGATTTATAGGAACTTAGCAAACACTTGGAGAATAGTAAATGCTCATTTTAAAAAATTTTCTTAAGCATTTGTCACTTTTACTTTTGTTATATTTGATAGACAATTTAATTTGTGGGTAATCAAATCTGTCACATTTTTAATGATTTGGAGATATTTTGTCCCTCTTAAAACCATTTCTCCTAGACAATAGAACTGAAATATTCTGCTCCTCCAATATTCTCATTGCTTGGTGATTTACCTTCCAAAAAATCAGTCTATAGTTCCTTCAAAAAGAGACTCTCAGCACCATGTACTCACATAATTAAAATATGCCTGTGTTTCAAACCCTTCTAGTTTGACCCTGGAATGTCCTCCAAAGGCCTCTGTGTTAATGATTTAGTTCCCGGCTGTCAGGTGCTGGGAGGTGGTATAAACATTAAGAGGTTAGACCTAGTTGTAGGTCTTCCAGGAAGCATGTAATCCACAGTGATGTGGAGACTCTCCCTCTTCCATTTCTAGCCTTGAAGGAAACAGGCTTTCCTACCATGAGAGAAACAGGCTTCTACCACGTGTTTACCCACCACGTGCTGCTTTGCTACAAGAAGCTAATCATAGATATCTCCCAAATTGCCAACCATAATTAAGTAAACCTTTCTTATTTTTAACTTGATTACTTCAGAAATTTTGTTACACAAATGCACAAATATGCAAGGACATGCACTCTGCTGTCTTTCATTCTCTATACCTTGGAAGACGGTGTGGAAAGATTGTGAGAGCCAGGGTTGGTTCATGGACATAAGGAAACAGAGGCTTTCAGGTTACTTGGAACATGCTCATATGAACTCGCAGCGATGGTAACAGCTTGTACACGACCCATGCCGACTCAACTGGAAAAAAACCCTGCATAGAACTGGGGTAAGGGGAAGGAGATCAAAACTATGCAGAGAAACTATTGGCAATTGATTACTGCTGGGTAAAGGAAAGCTGATGTTCTTTAAGGGAGTGACTTTAGATTGACTGGACTCCAGTGGATGACCTTGCACTGAGAGACACCTGTGTACAAACACTTGACCAGATAGGCCTTAACATATGTGATAGAATGCATGAAATCAGGTGGGGGATCTATAGAGGGGTGCAGATGGAGCAGGGGGAGTCTAAATATGATTAAGAACTATTGTATGAAATGCACAGAAATTCAATAAAATGTGTATTCAAGGGAGGGAACAACTTATTAAGTTAGTCTTGGACTCAACTTTTCTGAAATGTGAATTCCAAGATTGTCCTATTTTGTTTGAATATAAAATCTTGGTTAATATTTTTATAATACTATAAGCCAGGTTTTGTGTCAAGCTGTAGCCATAATAAAATCTCATTTTAGCATGAGTTCAACAGCATCCTTTAGTCTCCTGTTGCTTGTGGAAGGACTGCCCTCCAGAATCCCCAGGCAGGAGCTTTGAATCCTTGTCATGTGCCTGTCTCTCGTCACCTCTCCTCGTTCCTCTTTCCATCCAGATGATACCATGTCTCAGCGTCCGTTTTTAGCAGCAGGCCTGTCTATCTGGGTTAGTTCTAAGGAGCTGTGACTTCCATTTCTCCTTCCTGTTCTTTCAGTTCTAAGGTCTTTATCTTTAAGACGCCTGTCTTTCCCGCCTGCCTTCTTCCTGCCTGGTCCTCTCCATGTCCTGCCATCCTGGTCCTTTTAACTGATTACTGGTGATTTTTCTTTCTTAGTTTCATCTTGTTAGGTCCAGTCTCATCAAATACCCTGAAGTTTTCAGAATTACCTTGGTGATTCAGGAGAACACAGCCACTCCTGTCTTTCCTGGATATATGACACAAGGTCTTTCTTGGTCTTTGGTGGTCACCAGTCACCACTGAAAGTTTTCCCAGCTACAAGGTCATAGAACACAGGTGGTAGCTTAAGACATGTTTAGAAATATACAAAAATGGTGGTTTAAGCCAACAGCATCAAGGCTCAGAAAAGACACACTCTTAAAACAATCATTTTAATTGTATGTAAAATGACAGCTCTTTTCTTTCTGAGGCACTCCAGATGTAGAGGTAGTAGAGGGTAAAAGCTTTAGAGTAAATGAACAAGCAGGCTGGTTGGAGTCTATGTGATGATGAAAAGATGTTTGATAAAAAGATGATAGTAAAAGATGATGACAGATGGTTGGAAAGAAGGGAATACTTTTCAGGATATTTGCTGCACTAAGTGATAAACTTGAATGCAGCTCACTGAGGTGACTCATGTAGCTGATTCGTCACTTATTGGGCACCAGAGCACCTACATTTGTAATGGTACTAATCATACTGAAAGTCCTAAGAGGGAGGTGCTACTAGACATTCACAAGTGACCACATGCAGGAAGTCTGACCGATTTAATGAGTGATACAAATAGCAAGCACAGAGGCAAGATTGTAAATGATCAGTTGGACTCTGGAATACCACGACCTTGACAGTGCAAGTATCTTTCAAAGACCAATTCACACTAAACAGTAGAGAGGGAATGACTGACCACATCTTGGATACTGATGCTACCTTCTGGAGATTGACTTGATTTCCTGGAAGCAGACCTTATTTCCTAGAGTGTGACTTTATTTTCCAGAGGGTCATCTTATCGCCTGGAAGCTGACTTTTTCCTCTGAGTGCTGATATTATCTTCTGGAGACTGACACCATATTCTTGAGGCTGACAGTATATCCTGCAGACTGACCTTGTCTCCTGGAGAGAGACCTTAGTTTCTGGAGGTTGACCTTTTCTTGGAGAGGCTGATTTATCCTCTAGAGTCTGATCTTATCTCCTGGATACTGATGTTATCTTCTGGAGGCTGACTGAAACTTCTGGATGTTGTGCTTTTATCCTATAGACTGAAATTGACTTCTGGAAACTGAAAGGTCAAAGTGATGCTGGTGTGGCAGTTTCAGTTGAAGGAATGAACATGTCATGATAGAACAGATATTGAGAATCACTAATAGTGATCATTCAACAGAAGAGAATATGTAGACCTAGGTAATAACGACAGAGGGAGCACTGTCGACCTGCTGTGCACCACCTGACTCCTTAACACCTGATTGATTCCCTTTCTTACTGATAGAGGAACTTTCATCTTGTGTGTACTGATTTTCATGTCATTCTCTAACTGGCTGTTCTTTACCCCAAAGAATGCCCTCCTTCACCAGAGTGGGCGGGGCAAAGCTCCGAAGTACTGCCCTCCTCGTTTGAAAACGAACAAGCACCAGGAGCTCTTGATGGAAAGCACATTGACAGTTATTTACGGCAGCTCCCAAAGCCTTTCAAAGGTCTGAAAGGACTTCGCTTCGGGCCTCTCCCTTCCTCTGTCTGGACACTGAAGTCTTTCCCACTTACCTCCTTTTCTTCGCATTCAGTGCACCCTGGCTGCGGAAAGGTGTGCTAAAGCCCCGTGAGGCGTCAGAGCCTAGGCCTGATTTCAGTCTCTTCACATAGTTTGGAATCTCCTCCATACTCACTTTGTGAGACTGCTAAGGTTTATGATTTTTCCAATATTTTTTCCATTTCTGTAAGAAACACTTTTTGTTTAAACTTTCCTTTCTTTGTCTCCTAGAAGAATGGAACCTCTGATTGGTTGTTTTTCTAAGCTGTCTACAGCAGTGGACTTATAAGCATTCAACAGGAGTTGTTTAACCTCTACAGTGAAATAATTCAGGAGATGAGGAGAGAGGACAGCACATTCTTGTTGTCTTGTGCCACTTATCAGCATTCTATGACTCTGAAATGGGATATTTACAGTTTGCAAAATGACAAGGTTAAGACACGGCACCAGTTGACATATTTAAAGTACAGAGTGAGTTTCCAATAGTAACTCATTATATA
>NW_008345455.1:170593-188389 GCF_000622305.1 Nannospalax galili
GCAATATTTCAGATGTTGAACTAGATCTCACAGCACTACACCTCCAAGCTAAAGTATTGTTTAATTTACAGGTTTTATACAACTTCGTTCTTTTCCCTTTATAGTATTAAAAATTATTGAAGTATGTGATTCCTTTTCCTACAAGAAACCAAAGAATGGGTTGAGAATAATCTTTGAGTGTCTTTCCAACATGCAAACAGGAAAAAAAAAGGGACAATTCATATTTAACTTTCTCTGAGTCCAAAGTTTGTGCAAGGAAGAGACCGTTCTGGGATTCCATTTCGATGCTAACACACATGAGAGATGACATCTTCCATGCTCCTTTCCTGTTCTTTTGAGACAGGCAGATGGGTGGACAACAGGGTACTTCCCAAAGCCTGTGCCCAGTGGATTCCTGCCCTCAGCAAACCTGTTAGACTAATGGTGAAGAAGACACACATGTGAGCCCAGAGATGGGCTAACAGTGGTCTTGAGAGGCCAAGTCAATACTTTGAGCTATGGGGGACATCCATTCAGATCACCACAGAAATTTATCTGACAGAAGTTCTCTAATAACCACCGCCTTCCAGGGGTTCCCACTTGACTCTTCCTTGTGGCCTGCAAGTCCTTGGGGTTGGCATCTTCAGCATCTCAACGAGGCTCAGTGATTCTCACTAGTGATGTAAGCCATGTGTAGGATGGAACTGGAATCTCTTATCTCTTTCTTCTCCAGTGAAAGACTTGAAGCCTTTAGAAAACCACTCAGTTGAGCTGAGACATAACGGGTCCATAAATATGTGCCTTCCAAATGGTGTGAATTATATTTTTTTGCTTTATTTTAATGTTTGGCCATTATTATTTTGGATCTGTTTGTTATTTTAACTTATCCACATTAATATAATATCCTCTTCAATATTGTTAAGATGCTGAATGTTGGAGCTTTGGGAGAATCTTTAGACAAAGAATGATATTCTAGAAATAAGAAAAAAGCTGCAAAGTCTTGACTTAGTCACAAATAGTGGAGGAAAACCTCAGATAGTGACGGCCGTCACCGTGAAAAGTGATACCCTGCCACAGTCTAGAGGGAACCAGAGCACTGCCAAACAGGAGCACAGGATGAGCCCAGAAGGGAGTGTGAGTGTGATCACTGCAAATCAGATGAAATTCACAAGGCTCCACGAATCACATAAGGAAAGGAAATCCAGAGTCCAGAACAAAGATCTCTGAAAATAAAAGCGTAGGAAAATTACAGACACACCTGCACATCCATGGTTCATGTTCACAGCATCCCAGTTTTAGATCAGCCTGGGTGTCTGTCAGCACACAGACGCAGAAAGTGTTGGGTAGGATGGAAGGAATTGGAGATCATCTTGTTAAGCAAACTAGGCCAGAATCAGGTAATATCTCATTTTCTTTATATGTGCATCATTTGTGAACAGTGGCACATGCACATGTGTGTAGATGCATGCCCAGAGACCGGGGGGAAGCCCTGCTCTCTCATACTCTGATGTGTTCCCTTGAGACAGGATCTTGACTGAACATGAAGCTTGCTATGTTTGCCTAGGGTAGCTGGTCAGCAAGCCACAGTGACTTGTGCTGACTCTGTCCCACCAGTCCCAGGCTGAGCACACAGGCCCACAAGGCCACACCTGGACTTATGTGGGTTCTGGGGGTCTGAACCCAGCTCAGGCTTTCATAGCAAGCGTCTTCCCCACTGTGCCATCACCCCAGAGGATTGTAGATTTTATAATGTATATATGAAAATAGAAATAAGGTCATATCTGAAAGAAGAGTGAAAGGGAGAAACAGGGGTCAGAGGGTCAGTGTGGTCAAAGTCCATGACACACTGGAGATGTGTCTGTCTTTGACATGCATCAGGATGAAAGCAAGACACTCCAGTAACAACATGTTTTCCACGAGGCCGGGTTCAGGTCTGCTTTGCTTCCCCTGGCCTTTCCGCTCCTGTTTTCCCATGGAGGGAAGGGCTCTTAGGAGTATCGTTACTTATCTTACATGAGGAACATGTGTTTCTGGAAGTCAGTTAAAACAACACTGGAACAGCTCATAACAGATATGACCGTGTACAGCCATGTTTCCTCTGGAAACCCAATGGTTTCTGTTTTAAATGATGTAGGACACGGAACTCAGTTGTAGTTACACACAGGAACTTTTCCACCTTTTGATCTTTAGTGGTCTTTGGAAGCATGCTCTAGTTCTTACTTAGGAAATATTTATTATTCACTACAGGCTGAAAAGCCAATAGTTACTTCAAAATACTTCAAAATTATTCTACTTTAATCTGAATGTGAAGGCAGTGTTTCTATCTGTGGTCAATACACTGTAGATGCAGGTGCTGCGAACAGCTAAGAAAGAGCAAGTTTTCTCAGGGTTTCAAGAATCAGACGTCCTGCCTTGGTCTGAAAACTGTAATTTCATTTTAGAAGGAAGGTGTCTGGGCAGAAGCACAAATATGCTGTCTTTTATGTGATTTGGGAAACAAGAAACAAACAAAAAATGCAGTTCATATGAGCTTGTTTGGTATCAAGGGTAGAGGGATTGAAGGTCACTAACCTCAGCAGGGCGTGGATTCTGTTTCATTGTGATAAGATTTCCCTAGAGATGGTTGATCAGGCAATTTGGAATGGCAAGTCTGTCCCCAAACATTGAGAATAACATTAAACATGTGTTTAACACCTGCTGTGTGCCTTCCTTTTTCCCAAACATGCTAAAGATACACAAACACATGTAATAGTAACCCAGTGAAGACTTCAGTGTTTCTCATGTGTACTAGGTAAGTCAGCCAAGATAAGGGATGACTTCCTAACGTAACCAAGGTCATACAGAAACTGTGAGTGGATACAGAGGTTTATTTTAAGAGATTGGCTTGCACAGTCATTAACCTGCATCGTAGACATCTGTTGGGCAGGAGACAGAACAGAGACCTAGCAACAGTAATGTGCAAAGATTTAGCACTATGATTGGTTGAAGGCAAATTTACTTCTTCTAGAAAGACCTATGTCATTATCTGTCAAGGATTTCTATTGAATGAATAAAGTCCATCTGCTTTACATGAAGGTAATATGTTCCAGATGGCTCAGTAGTTCAAAGTGCTTGTCTCATAAGTCAGACAACTTGTTTAACAGCCAGAATCCACAGTAGTGGAAGAGAATTGAGTCTAGAAAGTTGTCCTCTGAGTTCTCCACAAGCACTGTAATATGACTGCTGTCCCTGCCTCTGTCTCTGTATCTCTCTGTCTCTCTGTCTCTGTCTCTCACACAGACACACATGCACACATGCATACATACATGCATACATACATACATACATACATACTAAAAGCAATGTTTCTTGAATAAGAAAGAAGGTAACATGCTTTATTCAACGTCTCCAGGACTAAAAGTTAATATGAAATAACACATCCAGGGTGACATGCAGATTGGTGTTTTACTGGTTACTGGGATACTGTGAACAAATCAAGTTGACTCTGCTAACCATTACACCCATTAAATAGTTAAGTAAAACTCAAAATATTCACTCACACTTAAAAGTTTCCATTTCAGAAGTCAGTCACGAGTTCTTTTGTCCCAGTTTCAACTCCAAATAGATTTTTCCTGCTTTGTGGCGGCTAAGTGAATACACATGTGGCTTGCTGTGAACGTGTAAAGTCCAAGCACAGCTCTATCATTTCAGATCGGCCATTCTAACTATACAGATGCTCACCAGGGTGTAAGGAGTTTGCAGCTGGCCCAGTGTGTGTGTCTTCCTTAAACCAGCTGTGTGATGAATTAATTAGAATAAAGGTACTTAAAAAAAAAACTGAGAAAGGAATTTATAATAAGCAAAACTATGATCTAAAGAAAAACAAACAATGTAGAAGGGTGAGTTTTACTTCCTTGAGTCCATTCTTCTGGAAGGTGCTCCTGCCAGAGTCTCCAGCAGAGTTAGTCTTGTCTTCATGTCCACTGATCACAGAAGACCCAGTACTTAGGAAGGATTGGATGTGGTCATGTCATTATATGTTTGTTTGAATCTGCATAATGTGTAATTCAGGAGTGAATTCTCTTGTAAAGTACAGGCTAAGAAATTCTTGCTGTGTCTCTGCAGGTTCACCTTTTATTAAAACAACAGCGCTCTGGGCTGGGAGATGGTTCTGTTGGTGAACTACCCACTGTGCAAGTGCGGAGAGCCAAGTTGGGATCACCATCAATCATGTAAAGGTCAGGTATGGTGGCACACCTGAAACAAAGTGCTCGAGAGACGGAGACAAGAGGATCCATGGAGCTCATTGGCCAGTCAGTGTAGCAGAATCAGTGGGCTCCAGATTCAGGGAGGGACCTTGTCTCAGAAAAGAAAGGGAGTGGATGAGGAAGACTCTCAACTTTGACCTTGACCTCTGCACTCTCACACACACAGACTCACACTACATTCACACACATACACACACTATATGCACACACACTCTCACACTACACACACTATACTCACACTCTCACACTGCAGTCACACACACTCTTATACTCACACACACTGACATATGAGCGTACGCATACATACACACTCACACACAAAATCACCATGTACTCACAGAGTCATATGTAGACTCACACACATACACACTCTCACACTAGACTCACACACATACATACACACACCATGCAATCACACACATACTCATATATACACTCAAACACACTAGAGATACACAGACATACACATGAACTCACATGCACACACCTGCACATGCATGCACGTGTACACACAGCTCTGGTGGGAGATATTGGTGGTGTAAGGATTTACGCATGTGACAAGACAGGATTTCTGAGGGAATTCTCAGACCCTAATACTACTAAATGCATAAAACTATAGATGGAAATCATAGTCTTTATGAATGACATTTTCATCTTTGGTTGGATACTGCCGATGAAAGTGAGCAGATCTGAAATGACTCTTGATTTGTGTTCTAGGTTTTCCAAAATTAACGCCATGTCTGTAAGGCATTGTGTCTGATAACAGTCTATCTTGCGTCTTGTAATCGATAAAAACATTAGAATAATAAATGCCTCAAAATGATTTTTAAATTTAAGTGAAAATATTCTGTCAAATAATATGTTCGATTATTGTATGCCAGGCAAATGGACACCCCCTAAAGGGGAGCACTATGCCCCTTGCAGTAATGTGTCTGACAAAATTATTCCAAAGCTCAAAAGAAATCATTTCTGCTGGAAAATATAACGGGAAGAGTCCGGAGAGGTTTGGACAAAGAAGCGTTCTTGGCAGTTCTTTCTCAGAACACTGATTCATCAAGCTACACGTCAATTACTCTCCTTAATTGCATTAGCAACCTAAAACTGACAATCAACTACACTCACATAGCACAGATGTCACATTTGTGCACGACATCAGGGAAGCTCACATGTATGAAGTATAATTTTGTTTGACAACTCAAGGGAATATATTATATGGCAAGCACAGTACACCCCCAAAGGTAATGATCCTTGTGACGCATATATATGCACTCTATTTTATAAAACAGTGAATGTCTTATCCATATGAGACAGACAGTGCAGTGAAGAGGTCCAGACTCTGAGCTGCCTCAGACCCTTCCCTTCTCTCAGCCTGAAGCTTCTGTTGACTGTGAACCAGTCTGTGTATGTCCAATCATGGAGAAAAGACCCCCAACACTGGGATTGTCAGTGGTACTGATGGCTCTGGTCAGTTCCCACCCAGTCTACTTCTGATTTTCGTTCTTACTGATTTGTTGGCATCGCATTTCCAGGATGATTCTGTACACATTGCCCGGCCACAGTACCAGTTAAAACCTCAACACCAGTTGAGCGCATCTTAAGCAGAGGCACTGCTGAGATCAGAGTGGAGGTAATTGCTGTTACCTGGTGCAGTAGTCATGAAAACTAATTAAATCTCATCTGGCAGTTGCCCAGGTCACTCATACTGAAGAAAATATTTAATAGATGGATCACATTTGGTAATTTCCCACCTGATCTTAAAAAATACGTATCCTGGAAGAATTTATACAACACTATCAAGAAAGAAACACCTTTCCATGCCGTCCAAGCTTGTTTCTGCTCATCACACATTCCAAAAAATTGTTCCTCAGAACCTAGAGCAAACACATCTTTGTGGTAGAAATGACATAAGAACCAGTGAAGGTGTGAACTGTGCATTAGATCCAGAGCACACACCATGCTAAAACATGACAGAGAGCATGGCTACAGACTGATTTCTGTCATCTGTGAAACTTGAGTAGACTAGGAATCTTACTAAGTAAATATCTCTATTCTGTTATGAGCTATCAGTATGGATACACGGTGGTCCCAATGAGCAATACTTTAAAGTTGCTGTCATTAACTATGCATGTGTGTGTACACACTATGTCTGCTACCATGTAGGCAAGTTTAATGATGTTTATGCTAAACATAGGAATTTTGCTGTGTGATGGGTCTTGGAAAAGTATTCTCTGAGGGAACTCTAGGAAGTCTGACTCTAGTCTAGAGAATGCTAGTGTAATTCCCTTTTACAGACCTAAGAAAGCATAAAGATATTGATATTCTCTCTATATTTCCAATCAAGACATCAAAACTTAGAATAAACACATAGAATAAACACATACTCATCATATTGAGAAAGGGAGAAGGGGAATTTGAGCTCAGTTTCTCAGTTCAAAGTCTAAACTTCCATTCACTAAAGTTACTGTCTGTCCCATGTGATCTGGGTGGCATGGACATACCATGTTAATGAACATGCAGATCCTTATGAGGAGGGCTCTGTGTCCTCACTTTGCATTCAGGAAACTTAAGTTTCAGAAAATTAAAGTAGTTTATATATAATCAGATCTGAATTAAAATCAAATCAGTTAAATTCTAACTAGTGAGATCTCGCAATGGTCCATTCAGCCACTAAATTAAATCCAAAGTTGCATTTGGTTTCTCTTCATGTTATTTCCCTCAGTTCAAACAGGTCCCAACTGTCATATTTATTTTCTCAACAGCTAATATATTTCACTTTCTTTTCATCATCAGTCTTTATTTCTGAATTTGCTTATCTTTGACTAATAAACTTCCATTTACCAAGAGAATGTCTCAACCTAGGTGCACTCTACAGGTGAATATATAAAGAAAATGTGATATACAAATACACATACACACACACATACATCAGATATACAATGAAATTTCCTTTACCCATAAAAGAATAAACAGTGGTCTGCAGGGAAATTGGATGAGAGACTATCATGGCAAATGAAACAGGCCAGTCTAGTAAAGACAGACGGTACAGATTCTGTCTCCTGTGACATATGGGGTGAGAGAAAAGCACACAGTGGCGAAATGAGAATATTAAGGAACGTTTACTCTGCACAATTAATACCGCTAATAGGAGGCTGCTGCTGACGACTCTTCTCTGCTGACATTCTTACTCTTTAGTAACGCCTACAGACCATTATAGGTCTGTCTTTTTGAAACAACACAAAACATGCCATCATAAAAGATGTATATCATCTTGAAGCTGCTCAGTTCCCTTCAGTTTCCAACACCTTGTAACTTCACCATTAGTTCTGCTATCAAGGCTGAAATGTAATCACACTGCCTGTCTACAGCAGCCCAGATGGTTTTGATTAACTTGTGTATTCATACGGATGACTTCCCCCTTGCGGTGGATTCCCTGTTGATACATAGTTGCTCTACGAGACTGATATTTCAGGTAATGACACCCTGACTTTTTGTAGACCGCTAGCAATATTAATTCAATATTTTTTAACTCAAGTACTTTAAATAAAAACCCAGGGCAGTCAAATTATAAATCTCAGCACCTGTCCAGAGGAGGAAGGTGAAGTTGAGGAAGAGGAAAGCCCTGTTTGTTGGCATTAAGCCTGGGTGGAGGTCTGCTGTGGGCAGACAGGAGGTCACACGGAGGAGCAGGCTTCAGGGAGACAATGAAGCTCCATGTGTTTGGGAAAGCATGCGGAGGAAAGACGTGGGTTTCTTACTGTGTACAAATAGCCCTTCCTGAATTGGACCACCATGCTTGTCCAAACTTATTATACTTCATCCCTGGTTTCCAATGCAAATATTTACAATACTAAAACATGTTTATTTTTCTGGTAAACACAGGATCTCTCTCATTTTTATATTTTGTTGCTGCCATTATCTCTGTATGGGATGTACTTCTTACTTTTACTCACCCAGTCGATCAGGAATTGTTTAAATGCCATATTCCCTTCTTTCTCTATTTCAGTCCTGAAGTTCAGATCTTTGAACAATACCATGACGATTTTACAATTAAGAAAAAAATTAGAGGGCTGGAAAAAATGGAGCAGTAGGTAACGTGCTCACCACATAAACATAATGCTCTGATTCCAATTTCAGAAACATGTGGCAGAAGTCTGTAATCCCAGCAGTGGGTTAGTAGATGGAGGACGACACGTAGATCTTGCTGGCCGGCCATATTTAACTAATGAGTGGATTCCACCCTATGAGAGATGGTCTCAAATAAGGTGGAAGGCAACTGAGGAGGCACTCAAAGTCTACATCGGACCTACACACACAGTCACACACACACATACATACACACAGACACACACACACATGCACACACATACATATACACACACATACACACACATAGACACACACATAGACACACACATACACACATACACACACACAGACACACATATATAGACACACATACATATACACACAGATACACACAGACACACACACACACACATACACATACACACACATAGACACACACACAGACACACATAGACACACACATACACACAGACACACACACAGACACACACATACACATACACACACACATAGATACACACACATAGACACACATAGACACACACACATACACACAGACACACACACAGACACACACACAGACACATACGTACACATACACACACATACACACATACACACACATACACACACATACACAGATACACACACAGACACGTACACATACATACATACACACACACATACACACACGTGAAAACAAAAAATCTCTAGGAATTTTCCTTTGTGACAGCTTTCAGATGCTTTGATAATACTGTGGTGACTGATGGAGGCAAGCTTGGAGTTCAGGCTGTGAGTGAATTCTAACACACAGCAAGAGACTGGATTACTATGAAGGGAGCCTCTAAAGATGACTAAAATGGGGTAAAAAGAGCTCAGGTTCTTAGCTACAAAGGCTCAGGGAACATCACAGGAGGAATAAGACTGTGAAAGCCCAAGGGCCAGGAGGCCTGCTGCTAGAGAGTGATTCCAGATGTGACCGGAAGCTGCACCCGTACATCCTCAACAGTATGGCTGTCCAAGCAACACCTGCATAACCCCAGCAGATATGCCACTGTGGATGGGCTGAGGCCACACGCTCTACCCCTAGATGAAGAGCAAAAACATAAGTATTGTAAAGGCAGGACTCGTATTAAATTCCAAAATAAAATTTAAGTAAAAAAAACCTAGAACGTCAGCATGGAAAGAAAGATGCCTCACACAAATGGTACTGCTGGTTGATGGATGATTTATGTTACAGAATTACGGGAAGAAGCGTCTTCTGAAATGAAACAAAGTTCCACCTCTGTTACTATCTCATATATGTCTAAATTTTTCTATATTTTATGCATCTACCAAGTTTCTGTCATTTTAAATACATACTGGAATAAAAGTTTAGATATTAAAGTTTAATATCTTGTTCTATAATTTCAAAATCTGTACCCTCTAGTGGAATATCTGCTTAGTGCTGTATCTTCAAAGAAAAGAAACTTAACATTCTACATCTCAGAAGGAAATGCCACATTAAGCACTATTTCTATCTTGAGAAAATGATGTGCTTCTGACTTTAACACGCACGGGACTTGGCCTTCCCATTGTAATAGCAAAAGGTGCTAAACTGGATCACACATGACAGAATTGTCCCTTCTGCTTCTGGAAACAGAGAGGACCAAATCAAGGCGTGAGTGGCTCTGTCTGCTCAGAGCCTTTCACCATGGGCCCTGCACTGTTTGTGTCCTCACCTGTGAGAAAGGGCTTGCTGTCCAGTCAGGCTTCATCTCTAAAGACCATTTCCCAGAGTCCCCATCGCCTAATCTCTTCCCAGGGCCCCCACATCTCAGTAGTATGTGCTCTAGTTGGTTTCTCTGTTGCTGTGATAAAACACTGACCAAAGGCCATTTCAGATAGGAGAGGATGTACTGCATCTCATCCATCCCAGTCACAGCCTGTCACTGAGGGAAGCCAGGGCAGGGATTCAAGTAGGCCAGCCACCTGGAGGCAGGAGCTGAAGCAGAGCCCACGGAGGGAAGCTTTGTGCTGACTTGCTTCCCCTGGCTATTCAGCTAACATTTTTATATAACACAGGCTCACCTGCCTAGTGATGGCCCTGCCACAGTAGACAGCATCCTCCCAGTTCAATCATCAGTCAAGACAACTCCCCACAGTCATGCCCACAAGACAGTGTGGTGTAGGACATTCCTCACTTGTGGTTCCCACATGAAGCTAGGTATGACACTATTAAACTAAGAATTACAACACAGTAAATGAACTTATGGGGGCACATTCATAGCTGGGGGCCAACAGCATATTTGTTCTGGGCCTTTCTTTAATCATGTCTAGCATTTGAATATAGAGACTTGGGTTAATTTTAAGCACATACACACAGACACACACAGACACACACACACCCACACAAACATATATATTTGGACTTTTTAAAAAATTTGTATTTTTTTAATTTTTATATGTATATGTGTATTAGCTACATGTAGGTAAGGGCACCCGTGTTGTGCAATGCCAGCGGAGGTCAAAAGAGGCTGTCAGATCCCCTGGGACTAGAGTTAAGGACAGTTGTTACCTGCCATGAGGGTGCTGGGATTCAAACCCAGGTCTTCTGCAAGAGCAACCAGTGTTCTTAACTGCTGAGCCATCTCTCCAGCCCCTATATTTGGACTTTTTGAGAAAGGCTCTCCCCATAGCCCTAGCGGGGGAACTCACTATATAGACCTGGCTGGTCTCTCACAGAGATCTTTCTGCCTCTGCCTCCTGAGTGCTAGGGTTAAAGGCATGCACCACTGGGCCTGGGCTTTAACATATTTTTAATCTGCAGTTGATTGATCTGACTTCGAGAATTCCATGGTGTGGACCTCCTACAGAAATGGAAGCTAACACTTCAACTAACTTGCTAACTATAGCCAGATCAGTGTGAATAAGGTATTAAAATATGTGGTATAACAATTATGGAAATGTCTAACTTTAATTTTAGTGTAGTCTACATAATTTGCTGGCAAATACACATTTTCTTTATTGTAAATCACAGAAGGTAACCATATTCGTACACTGAGGCCTAGTAAGATGGCTCACTTTGTATAAGTGCCTGGATCCACCAATCCTGACAATCTAAGTCCATCTCAAAGACCCATATGATGCTGGCAGAGAAGCAACATCCACAAGTTGTCTGCTGACTTGTACATGTGTGATATGGTATATTCCAGTCCCTACTACATATATGGTGAATACATGTAATAAGATGTATTTTTCCAGTGAACATATGAATAGACACATGGAATCACTGGGTTTTCCAATGGTGAGAGTTGGAAACTGATATGTCATATAGTTTTGGGCATTTGGGGGCAGGTGGTGTGCATTGTTAGGAGAGTTCCATACTAAGTAAAGGAACACAGAGCAGTGAGAATTGTGAGAAGAAGGTACAGGCCCAAGATGAATAGGACACTGCTTTAATTCTCTCAACCAAAATCAAGAAATTCTAAAAATTAGACACAGGAAGAGATGCCATTCAAGAGGCAAAGGCAGAAACTTCAGGGTCAGAGAAGTATCAATACCTAGGCCTGACTGGGTGACAAGAAACCCCATCTTTAAAGAATTCTCAAAAATTGTCCCAAGAGGCAAAGGCAGAAACTTCAGGGTCAGAGAAGTATCAATACCTAGGCCTGACTGGGTGACAAGAAACCTCATCTTTAAAGAATTCTCAAAAATTGTCAGAAGATAATTAGGAATTGCAAGGAAAAGTACTATTTAAAAATCTAAATACCAACAGTCACTTATTTACCTGTTCTTTCTAAAATCATGTTTTTACAGTCTTTGAGAATTTCATAAAGTATATTTCATCATATTCAGACACTGCCCCATCTCTCAGCTTCACCCTTATACCCCTATCCTGCCCACCCCTATCATGCCCTCTGTGATTGGTTAAGGCTTATTGAGTCTAATTTCTGTTCCCTAAATGTTCTTGGGTGTGGGTCCATCCCCTGGAGCCTGGCCACACCTTACCTGACATCATACTCTTAAAGGAAACAGACTCTGCCTCCCTCCGCAGCTATCAGCTGCCAACACTCCTTCAGCTAGGGCTGCGGTTTCTAGCCAACTCCCCCTCCATGATGGGGTTTTTGTCTAACATGGGATTGTGGAGGTCTTGTGTATGCTGTCACAAGTTATGTGGTTTTTATATGTGCAACTGCCCTTCTGTGTCTGAAAAACACTGATTAAAGGCTTTTCTGGAGAGTGTTGAGAGGTGCACTGGTCTATGGGTGTAACGTAGGTCATTAGGAAGGGTTTAATACTTTGTCCATTTAGCAGGACAGTGGCAGAAGTTTTCCCCCTGTGGCCTGTGACAATGCCAGTCATGGCTTCCTGGCTCTGACACTAGTGCCAAGCACCGTCTCCGGTCTTGTGAAGCAGACCTTATATTGAACAGAAAGTGGTGGCTATTCCCATAGCATGGTTGCCATTATTGTACTAGCGGACATATCTTGCCAGGCCAATTGTTACTGTAACATACAAGGTATACAGCTGGGTAAGGCCGATGACTAGTTCTCTCTTCCAGTTGCAAACACAGACCCTTCCCACACCATGAAAACTAGCCAATAGAGATGAAGCTTTGAATCCAGCACCAGCTTGATTCCTTTGTGATTTTTCTAAGACTCACATATGTAGTGTCCTGTGGTCAAGCTCTAGAGGGTAACCAACTACATTTAATCTATTTGTATATAGGCATATGTTTATATTTTAAGAAGCTTCTACAATAGTAGGTTTCCATATGCTTTTTTTCTAGTTATCTGTTCTAGTTTAGTTCCCTTGCTGTAATCAAACACTGACCAAAAGATACTCGGGGAAGAAAAGGGATTATTTCACCTTACCACTTACAGTCCATCATGGAGGGAAGTTAAGGCAGGAACTCAATTCAGGGACCTGGAGGCAGGAAACGGAGCACAGAACACAGAGGAACGTGTGTATTTGCCTGCTCTTCTGGCCTGTGCTCAGCCTGCCTTCTTAAGCAACCCAGGGTGACCTGCCCTGGGGTGGCACCACATAGCACTGCCCACAATGGAGTGGTCCTCCACATCACTCAGCCATGAAGAAAATTCCTCACAGATATGCCCAAGGCCAATTCAAAAGAGTAATTTCCCAAACTGAATTTTTTGGTCCGGGGTATGGTAAACTGACAACAGACGCTATCCAGCGTAGTATCCCTTCCCATAATCCCTCCTCAAAACAGCACTCTGATGCCCCATATGATTTAACATTCTACACAACTTATCCCCATACAAATTTCTACCTCTCTATTCTTTATATCTCTTTCCCTTCCCTTAAACTCATCCCCACAATGCCCCACCCCCCAAGGTGTTTACTGACCTCCAGGAATTTTCAAACTGGAATACACAGAAAGATTCAAGGCTAGCATCAGCATATGAGAGAGTGCAAAAAATGTTTATCATTCTGGGTCTGGGATAGTCCACAGGATGATTGTTTCTAGTTCCATCCGTTTACCCATGAAATTGTGTTTTCCTTGATAAGATAAAAGTATTTCATTGTATTAATGTAGCACATTTCATTGCCCATTCGTTCGTTGTTATACATTTAAGGTTTTTTTTTTTTTTCCATTTCCTGACTATTGGGAAGAGACTAGCATAAACAAGGATGTACAGATAGCTCTTTAGTAGGATACAAGGTCCTTTGGGTATATGCCCAAGAATGGTATGGCTGCATAAGTGATAGATCTATTTGCACCCTTTACAGAAGCTTCCACATTCATTTCCATCCTGTCTGCACCAGTTTGAACTCCACTAGCAGTGACTCAGAGTTCTCCTTTACCCACAGCCTCGTCAGCACATACTATCACTTGTTTTTGTCTTATCCATTGTTACTGGGATAAGATGAAATCTCAAAGAAGTTTCTATTTGTATTTTCCTGATGGCTAAAGACATCAATTTTTTAAAAAAATTAATTTTATTTTGTGTGTATGAGGTTCATGTCTGCATGTATGTAAGCGCACCTGTGTCATGCAGTACCCACAGAGGTCAGAGGGGGGCCAGTCCCCTGGACTGGAGTTATAGGCAGTTGTTAGCTGCCAGGTGGGTGCTGGGATTCAAACCCTGGTCTTATGCAAGAACAGCCAGTGCTCTTCACTGCTGAACCATCTCTCCAGCCCACGAGGCTGAACTTTTTAAAAACTTTCTCGGCCATTTAAGTTTCACCTTTCATAATATTTCCTTGTACTTCTGTGCCCTAGTTTTGAATGGGTATTTTGTTTGTTTGATGGTTCTTTAATTTTTATGTTCTACATACTAACTCTCTGTCAGAGTGTAGCTGGTGAAGGCTTTTCCCATTTTGTAGACGGCCTCCTCTCATAACAGAGTCCTTTGCTGTACAGAAGCTTTTTACTTTCATGAGGTCCCATTTGTTAATTGCTGGGCCAGGTTTTCTACTATAGGAGCCCTTTTTCTATGCCTTTAAGTTCCAGTGTGTTCCCTACTTTGTCCTCTATCAGGTTCAGGTATCAAGTCTTATGTTAAGGTCCTTGATCCATTTGGAGTTGAGTTTTGTGCACGGTGAGAGACAGGAACCTAGTCTCATCCTTTCACATGTAGCTTTACAGGTTGAGCAGCACCATTTGTTGAATATAAATTTAAATCTGCATCACCAGTTCTATCCCACTGATGAATGCATCTGTTTTTATGCCACTATTGTGCTGCTTTTATTGCTACATTTGTATAGCATAGCTTGAGAATGGGGATGGTGATGTCTTCAGTCTTTACAGCTGTTCAGTGCTTGTTTCTCCATATGAAATATGAGATTTTTTTTCAATTTCCATGTAGAATTGTGTTGGGACTTTTAATGAGAAGTATGCTATACATTCAGATTGTTTTTGGTAGGATGGCTGTTTGCACAAATTGATCCTACCCATCCATGAGTGACGTGGGTATTTCCTGTCTTCTAGTATCTTCTATTTCTTTTCTCGATGTCTTAAAGTATTTTATTCTACAACTCTCTCACTTCCTTGGTTACATTTATTTCAAGATCTATTTTTGATTCTACTGTGAATCAGATCATTTCCCCGGTTCCTTTCTCTGTACATTTGTTGTTGATGTAATTTTTTGTTTTCCTTTGCTGAATGTGTTTTTTTTTTTAGTTCTAAGTGTTTTTTGGTGGCGTCTTTAGGGTCTTTTCATCTGCAAATAAGGATACTTTGAATTCTTCCTTTCCAATTTTAACCCTTTTATTTCTTTCCCTTGTCTTATTGCTCTAGCTAAAATTTCAAGCACTGTATTGATCAGGAATGGAGAGACTGTATATTCTCGTCTTATTCTTGATTTTAGTGAAAATATCTTTTATTTTTCTGTGTTTAGCATGAGAATAACTGTCCTAGGGGAACCTCACCTTCAAATGATGTTAATCAAATTTTGTAGATTATCCAGTGGCAGCAAAAATAAAATAATAAAATAGGGACCCAGTTGCATAGAAATCATTTATATTAGCCACATGCAGAATGTATGAGAAGATACACTGCATTCTCTATGGGAAATTATAAAGAATATGAATGCCCCATTGAGCTCAGATCTGTTTAAACATCTATTATCATCATGGACATCTTAGATCTGTTTGAAAGTCTTAGAGTAGATGTGTTCTAGAAATGTATGTCCACAGATCTCCCTGCATGTTTTAATGGAAGGACAGGACACTATCACTAGTCCAGACTGCAGGCATCTGGGCAGATAATGCTTTACACAGGCAAATTAATATGATTCAACCTCCTGCTTGACACTTAGGTGCCTTCTCTGTTAACTAGAGATAATATAGCATATCATATTTTACTTAAATTTATACAAACAAAGGTCATGAAACAAAAGTGATGACGATAAAATGTATGATTCTTCTAGGGCTGTTTTTGTTCTTTGGGGGACAGGGTCTCCCACTGTCGCTCAGGTTAACCTGGAATTCACCAGATTTCCCAGGCTATCTGGAACTTGTGGTGCCTCTGCTGCATCTAATTCCTGAATGCTGGGATTGTAGGCTTGGACCACCACACCTATCTCGTTTTCTACTATTTTATTTTGTCAAACGTTCCTTGAAAATATTTAATTGTGGTTCAATAATAGGACATACTTTTACACTAATACATTTTAACAAGTAAATTTCACTGGATAGTTGGCTTTTTGATTTTACACAAAATTTGAAAATTGATTTATACAAAATTTCTAATTGACACATTTCTGAATTGTTTAAAAAGCCCTAAAGGGCTGGAGTGGTAGTACAGCCGCTAAAGACTAAGACTAACAACCAAAAAGTAAAAATATCTTAAAGTATCAAAGACTATGTACATTAGAATTATATTTAGGCACGCTGACAAATTGTCAGCACACTGGAGGGAGAATGTTTTGTTTACACTCTGTAACTATCTTCAGTGGCCACTACGTGTGTGTGTGTGTGTGTGTGTGTGTGTGTGTGTGTGTGTGTGTGTGTACACGCTCATGCGTATCTCATGATTTAAGAAAAATTGATTTTCACAGTTATTTCTAAACATGGTTCATTTTAACCGCTGAGATTTATGTTGTATCTTGTTTATGAGCAATTTATCTCCAAAACTGACTCGCTTTGCCCATTTTTCAATTAAATGACTCATTTTGTGTTTGTTGCCTGTTAACTGATTTGTGAGACTTTTTTGCTCAATGTATATTTTTTATTGAGTTTTGTGAATTTCATACAAAATATCTTAATCATCTTAATATTCCCTCCCCCATCTGAACTCACCCGTAGCCTGCCCCACTGGATTTCATGCATTAAGTCAGGTATGTTAAGGTCTATGAAGTCCAGTTAGTGTGCCCAGTGCCCAGAAGTCCCTCAGTGCAAGTTCATCCACTGAGGTCTAGTCTGTCTATCTAGACTAAGTCCTTTAAAGAAGATCAACTCTTCCTTTTCCTCAGGAATCCACTGTTGATAGTTTTTCTGATAAGTTTGGGGCAGGCTGCTCATTTCCCCAGTTTTATGCTCGGTTTTAGTCTGCTTGAGTTTGCATTAGGCCTTGTGCATGCTGACAACATTACTGTCGGTTCATATGAGTAAGATCCCAGGAGCCTGTAAGACGCTGTTTTCATATGGTCATGTACCTCCTCCCCTGGCTCTCAAAATCTTTCTGTCTCCTCTTCTTCAATGGTCCCTGAGCCTTGGGTGGGCGAACTTTAATACAAGAGTCCTGTCCTGTTCATTGCCTTCTGTTGCATGAGGAAGCTTTGCTGATATTTGAGAGATGCATGAGCATTCTCTCTAAACCTTGTTCCGCTCTGTTCCATGAGCCTTAGGTGTAGAAGTTCCACTGTGTATGTGTTACCTCATACACACTAATTCCCTGTGTGTCAACACTTGTGGAACTCTGTAATAGTTTCCATCTGTCTCAAAAGAAGCTTCTTTCATAAGTAGTGACTGACATATTTGTCTGTGATATAAGGATATATATTTAGGAACTAGTAAGAAATTACATTTCTGTAGG
>NW_008345455.1:188416-196884 GCF_000622305.1 Nannospalax galili
GCCATGTGTATTTGGGTATGTTTAAAGTTTCACACATGGGTTCCCTCCATTGAGAGGGCTTTATGTCCAATTAGATAGCTGTTGTTTACCCCCAAGATAAAAGTGTCACTACACTACCAGTATAAATTGTAGTGCTGGTCATTGCTGTCGTTATTTGGCTTTAAAGCTGGTGTTGGACCACTGGTAGTTTTTCTCCTCTAATACTGTGCATAGTGTCCTCTAAAACTCTGAGAGCTAGTCTTGAGGGAGGTGGCTTCCAGGTCAGTTCCAACTCCATGGCTCTACGTCCTGTGTCTGAAATATGTCCTGTCTCCAGCAATCGGGTCTTATTTCAAATTCTGAGAGGTAATCAAGGGCTGTGGCAATAGTGTGTATTATTTTGGGAGTCTCTTGAACTATCCTGACCAACTACTCAAAGGGTGGTTTCCCTTGTCTGGCACTGTGTTTCTCGTTACATAGGCTTTGGGCATACATACGCACTCATGTTCAGATATTGTATGCGTATTTTTCAGTGTATGCTTGAGGTAATAAATTTCTCTTTAGTTTTCTCATACAACTTAGTCTTTATCTCTCCTCTTGTTTTTCCTATCCAAACCACCTCCTTCCTGCCCAATTAAAATCCCCCATTTCCCCTTGATAATACTGGTCTCTGAGTATCTCCTCTCTTGATCTTCTCCCCTTTGACCCCCATGGTTCCTTGTATGTCCTTCCCTCCTCCCTTCCCATTTAGTTACCCCAATTCTCCCCGTTTCCCCCTTGGTAACATGGTTTCCTACCATCCCCCCTCTGGGGCTCATTCTTTCCCTTTACCTCTATGGTTCCTTTCTGTTTTCCTGGCCCCTGTGGTTACATCTGGATACACACTCATAAGGATTTGGTGCTAAGAAGTACAAATGGGGGAGAGCATATGTCACTTGTTTTTCTGAATCTGTGTTACATTACTTAGTAAAACAGTACCTAGAAACTGATCTGTGAGATTTTATCTATTAGGAATGTTCTGACTGTTTTATTTAATCTTAAATGAACACTTTTCAGGGCTACTTTACAATATTGAAATTCACACAGAATAAACTCAAGGGGAAATGGATTGAATGCTGAAGTTGTGATGTATTTTCTAGGGAAGCAGTCCACTAAACAGCTTCTTCATAAGTGTGGGGTGGAGTAGTGTGGACACAGCGTTCACCCCGTTATATACCAGCACCGGTGGAGCTAGCCATGCTGTTACTGTTCTCCTTGGCTACCTTTTTCTCACAAGAAAGAGACCTATAGAAATGCAGAAGAAGATTCCAAGCAGATGTTTAATTCTAAAACCAATGTAATTGAAATTTTAGAACCTAATAGCATCTTAACTTGTCTTTATAGGAATGTAATCATAAAAGTATAAAGTTTGATACTTTTTATTTTTAATGGTGGAAAGGGCCCATGAAGACCAATTAAGTAGTCTGGAGTTCACAAAGTCATGAAATGGCCCCAGGATAAACAAGCTCCCATAGTCAGAAAGCCTGCAGGCAGTAGGTTATGGGCAGGAGAATCTAGGATGCTACAGCATCTGCTACAAGAATATTTGTTCATGTTATCACAATGACTATGCAGCCATTTCCCCAAATCCATCCCTCAGTGATCCAAAAAGTCACATAAGCATACCTGTACTTGTCTTCTGGCTTTCTCTAGACCTCAACTGAAGCTTCTCTATACTGGTCAGTAGGTATCCTTCACTGATCCCCACGTTAGGGTTATAGGCAGAGATATTTTATTTAACTTTTTTCCTTCCTTATTTTTATTAAGAAACAACATCTATACATAGTTGGTAGAGTACATTATAATTCAAGACGTGTGTGAGATACATATTGATAGAATCAGGGCAGTACTTATTTGTGTCCTTTTAACCATTAATTGCTATGTGCATTGGAAATTCTATACACATGTAGTAATTTTTAAATGAATCACATTTGTGTCTTACAGTGGTTACCTTATTGTACTGAAGAGCAAATAATTCCTTCTGTCTCTGGCTTGGCCCCATATGGGTCTTCTCTCCGCTAGCCCCTCCCATGCCCTGCCACGTCTCCGGAAGTGCCAGTTCTTCCAGTCTGTACTCCCCAGTGTCTACTGGGGTCCATCCAGTGCGTCTGCACACAAACTTTTTTACTTGTTTCTATGAATGAATGACAATGTGGTGTTCTTCTGGTTTGACTTACTTCACATAACAATCACCAACAGGTACATTCATGTTGTTGGAAAACGACAAGGTATGAGTGATACTTCAAAGCATGTACAAGGTAGGCTCTGATGAAATCAAGATGGTTAGCATTTCTCTTCTTTCCCCTTATGTTTGAAGACATCAAGTTCTTAGCCTCTAGACAAGCTTAAGCTTGGTCAGGCCCACCAGTGGCTAGCCAGCGGAAACAGAACCACGGCGGGAGAGTGCACGCACACCTGACCCTGGGCCACATCCAGAGTGAGTGCGCTCGGGAGCCCAGGCGTGCTCCCCACATCGCTTGCAGCCAGACTCACACCGGGATTAACCAGGTGTGGCGGAGACCCCAGGGTGCCTGCACACACCACGCCGGGGGGCCAGCGACCCGCCCCATGCCTTCCTGTTCCATCAAGTTTGCTGGAAATGACACAATTCATTCCTCCATATGGTTGAGCACACACACACACACACACACACACACACACACACACAAATCAGACAAACATACATGCACATGCATTCACATATGCACACATATGCAATGCACATGCACACTCACACAAATTTTCATATTCATTTGCACATCAATAGGCATCTCCATTGATTTTAAATATTAGCTTTATAAATAACACCACAAGAAGGAACAAGTGTGAAGGATTCTCACTGGCATGCTGTAATTCCCCATACTGTTCATACTCAGAAGGACGGAAGATGAGTCATATAGCAGAATTATTTTCACTTTTTGGGGAATTTCATACTGTTTTCCATAATGACCATACTTTTTATAATTCCCATCTGTCACTGATACTGAAGGAGCCATCATAATATCATTTCTAACCAGGCGGTGGTCTCATCACCCTTTCGATGTCATTCGAAATCCCTGGGCGTCTGTATTAGCTTTCAACACTGAGCTCTCTGTTGCACCCTTGATTTTTTTCACTCTGTTAGATTATACATCCTGAAAAGTATGATCAATTTTTATACATTTCTGTACCCTGTAAGAACAGGAATTAGCATGCTGTGCGTAGTCAGACAGTTATCAGATAAGTGAGACTGATCAGTGATCATTACCTCTGTTATTACATTGCTGAGTTGTTCAGGAAGAAACCGGGTTGCTTAAAGAGACTATGCTAGTTCACATTGTGTACTGGTGGCTGTCTGCTTAGTATTTTCTGGAGTCATCGTCTCCGCACACTTCTATATAAGAGTCAGCTGAAAGGGGAGGTGCAATTTGCTGAAGTGAAAAGAGTTTCACTTTCAGGTGTCCCAGTGTTCAGAAGGGAGAAGATGTCCAAGCCTCTCATGTGTCCTGCTGCCTCTATTCTTAATTGCTGGCCTTGCTGGCTGAGGCTCATTCAAGTCAACCGTGAAGAGTTCAGCTGCGGTTCTGCCACAGTGTTGACCACACAAAGCGGGATCCCTACAGGTGGAAGTTGTCATAGGCCTCACCATCAAGTTTCTTTCCAATGCCCTCTTGATGTTCAAATACATTCAGTGTTGTTAGCATCCTTGCAGGAATCAACTGCCTTAGACACCCAGGCTACAAATTACTTTAAAAAATTCTGTCACTCCTCATTTGCAGATTTTTGCTGAAGTTTTCCTATATGGGTCTGGCCTAATTCTTTTAATAAATCAATTCCTCTAGTATGTCTTGTAGATAGAGCTTTGCATAAATTCTGACTGACAGGAAGTGCTGCATTTGAGTGCACAGATGCACCACAGCGTACTGACTCCCATATTGCATAGATTTAGTTCTCATCTTGTCAGACTTCAGCTCTGATGAACAATTTCTCTTCATTGGCATATTCATATGCACCTCATTATTAATCTGGGTTTGTTATTTCAGGATTCAGGAGGGTTCTCTCATATGTCTTATTCTGAACGAGAATAATCCTGAAATTAGAATTGTTTATGTCTGTTTTAAAATATTTAAACAATTTTCTGGCATGATGCATTGATTTAAGTTTGTCAAAGAGGCAGAACAGGAAACGTATTGGTGGGTGACAGAGACGAGACAGGTGAGGGCCAGTAGGCATCGTGACCCACTCGGGGAGGGAGCCTGTGGGGAGCCTGCGGGCCTCTGCAAGCACGAGGTGAAGATGCAGTAACTCTGCCTGAGGCCCAATGCCTGAGACTTGGGTTGCTGCAGCCAGGTGGGTAGGGGTTGGTTGTTTGTCATGTGACCATGTCTCTCAGCTTTAGATGAAACACAGTAGGTAAAGAAATAATTATCAAATATTCTTTCTATCTTTTATGAAGTATTAGATTCTGATGCTAGACGTCCTAAGAATGCAATGCTTAAAAATGCAATACAGAAGTGATTTTGCAACACTGGATTGTGAATTTGAACATCAAACAAGCTGAGTCTGAGGGGTCCCCAGTAAAGCTCTTCTCTGGACACATTTTCTCTCTTTACCACTTTGTTTCTTTAAAGGAAACATAAAGTTCCCCTACAGTGCAGAATGCATCTTCTGTCCCACATCAAGTCTTGGGAGAAGAATTTTCAGAGAAGCATATGGAGATTTGATATTTATACCCTAAATCTTTATGGGGGGCGGGTAGAACTGAAAGAGCAAAATAGCCAAATGAATCCAAAAGACTAAGGTTAAAACCCTTGACCTGGGTGTGTTGTCTAACTGCAGGAGAGGTGGCTGGTCATAGAAAATCACACTGTGAACCAAGAGTGCATGGCAACACTTTGCAGTGATCCAGCCAGGAAGCATCTTGCAACGTCTAGGACTAGGGGAGTCGTGGGTAGTATGGTTGCATTAATGCAAAGAGAGATGTGGAGCAGACCCTTAGGTGCATAGACTGAAATTTGTGTGGCAAGCCTGAGAAAAATCCAGCTTGTTGTAGAAATGGTGGTCGGTGTTCTTATCAAGTAAATCTGAGAATTCCACAAAAGAATTCACAAGAGGAAAAGTCACTTCTGAAGAGTTGTTTATTTCATTGTAATTCCAAGTGTGTGCCTGCATGTATGTATGTGCTCATGCAGTGTATGCCTGTGGAGGCCAGAAGAGAGCATCAGATCCCCTGGAACTGGAGTCACAGGCAGTTGTGAGATGTTCAGTGTGGGTGCTGGGAACCAAACCCTGGTCCTCTGCAAGAGCAGCCAGTGCTTTAACTACCGAACATGCCTCTAGCCCCTAAAGTCACTTTTAAAGTCCATTCTTTGAAGGCTCTAATCCCAGATACCAAAACCACTAGGGAACTGCATGTTTTATGACCCCTGATATCACTTGTCTGACCTGTTCACACATTCAACCCTACAGGAGTGGGAGCAATGCAGAAGGAATCAAAACTGCAAAAGAATGAGGTAGAGAGAGAGAGAGAGAGAGAGAGAGAGAGAGAGAGAGAGAGAGAGTTATGCTTTCTGCCAACATTGTAAGCTGAAAGTTTCCATTATCCAAAACTAAATGATGTAAAAAGACATGTTTTAAGGAAATTTAGAGTTTACATCTATGAAGACTGAATATTAAAACAAACTCTGGCTTTCTGTTTGTCATAAATATATTAGATAAATTTAATTATATTAAGTGACCAAAACTCAGATTGGTATGATATTTAATCAAAATGCAAGGAAGAATGAATCCACAGATTTAAATTAATATGAAACATTCTGGGCGAACCCTTTAAAAATCACGTACATTAGTGCCAGTAACAGTTGCTTTTGCTACAAAAACAATGACTTACACACCTGGCTATCGGCTCTGCACAGATAGAAAGAGCCTTTCATCACTGTAAATCTCACAGGAGGCAAGAATTCACCAACACGAGAAATAAAAAGCAATGTCCTACATGCCTGACATGCCAGGACACAGATAAATGTTAGGTTTGCGTCCCAATGAGACTGGCTTGGCTTCTGCATAGAGGGTCCCATCATGCCAACTGGATCTGGTGTGTAGATCAGCTCCCCTCCCTGCATCTTGTCAGTACTGCGGAGAAGCCAGATCTATGTGTTCTTTTTTACCTGTTGTCTGAATTCTTGTAAACTTAATCGCAAACCAAAATCCTTTAGTATTTACTTTTACTTTGTGGTGGTTTGAATGAAAATGTCCCTCATAGGCTCCAAGTGTTTGGACATTTTTGTCTCCAGATGGTGGCGCTGTTTTGGGAGGTCTTAGAAGGTGTGGCTGTCCTGGAGGAAGCACGTCACTGGGGGTGGGCTTAGAGAGTTCTTAAGCCTTGCTGGATCTCTGGTCATTCTCTTGCTTCCTGTGCCTGTGTGATGATGTGAGAGCTTGGCTTCTGCTGCTCCTGCTCCAGCCATCTCCAGCCACCATGCCTCCCTGCCATGATGGACTGTAATTCCCCTGGAACTGTAAATAAACTCTTCCTTCATGACATTTTGTTTTACTTACACAAAGTGACCTATAGTCAAGTAAATTCCATATTCATCACCTCACCTGGTCGCCTTTGCAGTGTGTAAAGTGACAGTGCCCAAAATCTACTCTTTTTACCTTTTTAAAATATTTTAAATTATTTTTTATTTTATACGTGTTAATGTTTTTTCTGCATGCATGTAATTGCACCATATGCATGCAATGTCCTTGGAGGCCAGAAGAGGGTGTAAGATCAACTGGAACTGGATTTGTGGATAGTTATTAGCCTCTGTGTGGGCCCTGGTACCCTAACCCAGGAGCAGCCATTGCTCTTAGCCACTGAGCCATCCCTCCAGCCCCTCGTTCTTGATCCTACTAGATGTGCTCTTAGGTTCATACGTGCACAGAATGTGTACTGGTTTCTCCCACTGGCTCCCTCCTCCTCCCACCCCTATCTACTTTGCTCCCATTTCCCTGAAAATCTCATGGTCATGTCTTTTGTTTTATTTTGTGACCTACTGGGTTTAACCAGGACCTTTGGTGTGACCACGGGTATGGAGCTATCCGTGG
This sequence comes from Nannospalax galili, assembly GCF_000622305.1. Classification (NCBI taxonomy): domain Eukaryota; kingdom Metazoa; phylum Chordata; class Mammalia; order Rodentia; family Spalacidae; genus Nannospalax; species Nannospalax galili. Next base: position 195,503 of record NW_008345455.1, read on the forward strand.
AGCCTAGTGGACTCAGCAGTGGGTGCACAAGTGAAGACAGTGATTCCCCCACCCAGTATCTATCAATAGCCAATCATTAAAGGTAAAAGCCCTGTGAATCCCCCCTCATTTGTGACTGATTGTTCACAGGGCTAGGTGCTGGGAAACTGACTCTGGTCCTGTGTAAGAGCAGTTCATGTTCTTAACCTCGGAGCCATCTTTACAACCCCAATAGGACTAGTCTTGTGCAGGCCCAGTGCATGCATCTGCAGCTGCTATGAGTTCCTGATTACAATGGCTCTATCTGTCCAGAGGTTCAAGGTTGGAGTCTTCCATCCTTTGCTTGTGTCTTCCAGATCTTACATTCCCAGTGTCTGCATAGATGATTAGCAGCTGTTTATATCTTGAATGAACTCCTTAAAAATCATAGTTGTGGGCTGGGGAGATGGATCACTGGGAAAAGGCTAACTTGCTTGCCACACAAGCCTGAGGATATAATCTCGATCCTAGAACCCACATAAAAGTAACTTGTGTGGGGGTAGCTGCTATGTAATCCCAGGACATTGGAGGACTGAGGAGTCATGGAATCCCTGAGCAATCTGGTGTTCTCTGGGTTCAATGACACCCCACCCTGATATGCAAGGAGGAGTTCTATCAAGGACAACATCAGATGTCAATCTGTTACCTAAATATGCAACCAGTATGTACACATAAGCAAACGTGTAAACAAAAGAACTATAACTGGTCCTCCCCCTTGCTTTATAGAACTTTATTTTTAACCGATACATAAAATCATACATTGTTAAAGGCAACATGAAGTTCTTTGTTTCATGCGTACTCATGTAAACATATGGATTTGCAAAGAATATTTGTGATAATTGGACCGTTTATTTACCAGCCTAGAAATTGCCTTACCTTCTAGTTACACATAACAAAGAACACAGAATGTGCAACGTGATGTAGGATCATAAACGTCTACATGCAGTAATGGCATAAATTCCAGCTGAAATATTATGATCGGTGCTATTGTGCGCTGACAAAGAGAGAGTTTGCTTTTGTTTTAGACAAAATTATATTCAATGACCATCAGTACAGTGTGCCACAGGCATGCATTTTAAACGCAGCGGTTTTGTCCTGCTTGACAAAAAAAGCAATTCATCACCCATGGAGAAGCTCAGGGTTTGCAAAGGGCACCACAGAGACAAAACTAAAGATCCATTTGTAAATAGACGCTACCTCTGGATACATGAAAGTAAAGAAGGGGCTGTTCATAGACACGCCTGGGCTTATGTTCCCCCTCACAGCTACTAGCTTTTCTTGGGCTAGTCATTTAATTTTCTGCTCATATCAGCTCCTCCCAAAGACAGGGAAAAAATAGTAGTTACTATTAGTTAGTAGCACTA
>NW_008345455.1:197052-198162 GCF_000622305.1 Nannospalax galili
CTTTTTAAAAGCCATATGGAAAGTTAGAAACAGACTGGACTGTTTTGGACCACTGACTGATTTTTCTCTCTTAACACCTTGCATTATGTCCTCTGATACCATGAGAGCTCCTCTTCAGGGAGGAGGCCTCCAGGTCAGGGAGGAGGCCTCCAGGTCAGGGAGAAGGCTCCCAGGTCAGGGAGGAGGCCTCCAGATCAGGGAGGAGGTCTCCAGGTCAGGGAGAAGGCTCCCAGGTCAAGGAGGAGGCCTCCAGGTCAGGGAGAAGGCTCCCAGGTCAGGGAGGAGGCCTCCAGGTCAGGGAGGAGGCCTCCAGGTCAGCTCCAGGTCCATTTCTTCAAGTCCTGTGTATGAAATATGTCCTGTTTTCAACAGTAAGGACTTATGTTCACATTCTTGGAGAGAACCAAGAACTCCAGCAATAGCTTGTGTTATTTTGTATTTCTCTTGAACTACTCTGACCAACCACATACCAAGCACATATGATTTTTGAACATCAGTACATATGTACACCTAGGAGCTGTGTGCCAAGAAACACAGTGCCAGATGGGAAAGACCTCCCTTCGAGTTGTTTATTTTTTTAAAACTATTCTATCTTTTTATACTTTTTTTATGTATATGAGTGTTATGCTGGCATGTAAGAGGATCTGTGTCATACAATGCCCATGGAGGACAGAAGAGGCCGTCGGATCCCCTAGAACTGGAATTACGGACAGTTAGCTGCCATGTGGGTTCAGGATTTGAATCTGTGTCTTCTGCAAGAACAACCAGTGTTCTTAAATGCTGAGCCATCTCTCCAGCCCCGACTTATTTTTTATCTGTCTGTATGCTGTCTGTCTGTATGTCGGTGTACCCAGGTATGCAATGTCTATGGAGATCAGAAGAGGGTGTTGGATCCCATGGAACTGAAGTTATGCAGGTGCTGGGGAACTGAACCTGAGTCCCCTGTAAAAGCAGCCAGTGCTCTTAACCTCTGAGTCATCTCCCCCATCTCCATGTATTTACTTTAAATGGCTGATACTACTAGGTTACAGAGTATTAGAGAAATATAGTGGAGAAGTGGAGATGGGAGAGGGAGAGACAGAGAGAGAGACAGAGAGAGAGAGAGAGAGA
>NW_008345455.1:198606-202979 GCF_000622305.1 Nannospalax galili
TATGAAAATCAGGTAATTTTTTTATATCACATTTCTCAGATTTGCTCAGGGTACATATGGACCTGAAAACAGTTACAAATGCCTTAATATTTTTGAACAGAGTCATAGTTCATATTGGAGACATGGAAACCTTTATCATCGACGCTTTATAAATCAAATTGTAGAGTCATTGTCATTGTGAGATAAATTAGGTTGTGAGAATACACAAAATTAAACATAATAAGTCACTTCTGTGTGTAACTCCTTGACAATCTATGGTGTTTAAATCTATTTTGAGATAAGTTTTGGGACTGTCAGAAAATAAAATATTAAAATATAGCGACAGAGGATCAGTCACGAATGCGGTGGTCACTCATGCACAGAACAGCCGGACTTTGCAGTGTGTCCAGAGATCTTCCTGGCAGTTCCTCGAAGGCCCATCTTCAAAAACGAAGGACAGCGGTGTTCACGTCTGAGGTTTCACGTGTCCGCACTGCAGCCTGGGACACAGGCTCTCAGAACACTTGGGCCACTGTGACTCAACGCATCATTTGCTGTTGTTCGGAGGCAGCACAGGGTTGAGTTTGTAGACTGCGGTGTCAAAGTTCATCCCGGAATCCCGGAGCGCGGTGCTGGGGCCCAGCCTCTCCGGAGTCCTCCATCCTGCAGGCGCACGTCCGCTGTGTCAGTACAGGCCTCGGGGATCTGCGATCCAGAGTCCGGCTTACCTGACGGCAGCCCGGGCTGGCCTCCACCGGAATGCAGACCAGGCTGGCCCAGCGCCCCTGCTTCCCGCGGTGCACACGGGAGCACTTGGGCCACTGTGACTCAACGCATCATTCGCTCTTGTTCGGAGGCAGCACAGGGTCGAGTTTGTAGACTGCGGTGTCGAAGTTCATCCCGGAATCCCGGAGCGCGGTGCTGGGGCCCAGCCTCTCCGGAGTCCTCCATCCTGCAGGCGCACGTCCGCTGTGTCAGTACAGGCCTCGGGGATCTGCGATCCAGAGTCCGGCTTACCTGACGGCAGCCCGGGCTAGCCTCCACCGGAATGCAGACCAGGCTGGCCCAGCGCCCCTGCTTCCCGCGGTGCACACGTCACGCACCTGCTGCCTCCCGGCTCCTTGATGGACTGAACCCTGAACGGGGAGCCGAAGGAACCCTTCCTTCCAAAGTGGCTTTTCTTGGGTACTTCGTCACGGTTACTCCGATGTTCTGGGTCCCTTATCAGGCTCAACATCTTCTTGAAAGACTGGATTTAGAAGGAAACGCTGTCTTCCCGCGTCTTAATGGTGTCGTGGTCCTCGCTCCCCCCAACCCCTGTTCCTGTGGGTGATTTGCCCGCACAGGGACCACATGTTTCAGTACGGTGCACCTAGAAGTAGCCATTAATATGCTCATGTTTATAGCATCGTGGCTGTGCTTTTAACTATAGATTGACAACTTTTTTATATCTCAAAGGGCAGAGTTTTCTAGTCAGAAGAGAAAGAAAAAAATGCTGAAATATTTTCTCTTTCTTTAGAATTTAATGGTGTTGCATAGAAGAAAAATAACAGATATCAATTTAATGTAATGTATCTTATTTTTCGTTTTCTATAAATACGCTCTTGCCACTAGAAATGCACACACTTTATAAATAGGGAGATGGAGGTTTAATAAATCTGAGTTTGTTGACAAAAATATTAAATAGGCCATAAATATCAAAACCTAGATTCAGATGGAGTGTCTGCTTCCTTCATGAATAATCTTTTCTATTTGATAGTGTGGTCCACAGCCAAACAACTGACCTTTTTATTTTTGGTTAAAAAGTCCAGACTGAGAACGTTGAAGTTGCACAGAAGACTCTCACACAATCAAAACAGAAACAAACAATTTTTCCAGAGCTACAGGACACATCAGACCCTGTGTATCTGACGGGATGACCCACGTCAGGGCACTCATCCACCAGCTCTCCACAGGTCACAGGAGCAGTCCCTGGCTCATAGCCAGTAGCAGTATAAGACGGTCTTGAACACTCTCAGAGCCCTAGAATGAGCTCTGCCTAGCTCAGGATCAAAGGGCTCTGGGTGGGCTGCACTCAAGAATGTGCTCATCAAGAAAAACTACAGAAAATGGTGAAGACAAAAGCCCTCCAAGCAGTAAGAAGAAAATGAGTATTTTGGTTAAAAAGTCCAGACTGAAACATTAAAATTCCACAGAAGACTCTCAAACAATCAAAACAGAAACAAGCAGTTTTTCCAGAGCCACAGGACACATCAGACCCTGTGTGTCTGACGGAGCAACCTGAGGACCAGTAGGCAGGTAGGGCAGGATGACCCACGTCAGGGCACTCATCCACCAGCTCTCCACAGCTCACCGGAGCAGTTCCTGGCTCATAGCCGGTAGCAGTATAAGACGGTCTTGAACACTCTCAGAGCCCTAGAATGAGCTCTGCCTAGCTCAGGATCAAAGGGCTCTGGATGGGCTTCACTCAAGAATGTTCTCATCAAGAAAAACTTCAGAAAATGGTGAAGACAAAAGCCCTCCAAGCAGTAAGAACAAAATGACACTGCAGGAAATCTTCAAAGTGAAAGCGCCTCTCATTGGCTTTCTCAGGGGGCAAAGGACAGACATGGACACCTTCAAGACCGCTGCTAAAAAAACACTGCTAAGGAAGCCAGACACTGGAAAATCAGCACTATTAGGCCTTCTCTGTCCTATAAGGGAGGGACTCAAAATTAAAATGTTGGTAAAGATAACTCTAATTTACATGGAAAAATCCAGGTACCTAATTGAGTAAATACACTAAAAAAGATGAAAAATATTAATATGTATAACACTCTCTTATCTGATTTAACTGCTAAAAAAACACTGCTAAGGAAGCCAGACACTGGAAAATCAGCACTATCAGGCCTTCTCTGTCCTATAAGGGAGGGACTCAAAATTAAAATGTTGGTAAAGATAACTCTAATTTACATGGAAAAATCCAGGTACCTAATTGAGTAAATACACTAAAAAAGATGAAAAATATTAATATGTATAACACTCTCTTATCTGATTTAAATGATGGTACATTAAACAGTGAGTTTAAAGTTCTGGGGGTTTGGGATTGTAGGTCTGTATTAGTTGCTCCCCCTGGCTTGCTCAGCTACCTTTCTTATACAGCCCTGACCACCTGCCCAAGGATGGTATTGCCCACAGTGAGCTGGGCAGTGAGCTGGACCCTCATACGTCAGTTAGTAAGAAAATGCCACAAAGATAAGGACATAGGTGACCCTAGTCACTGCCAAGTCAATAAAAATTAACCAGCACTAGGTCCAAGATGCAAATTGTATAATAATATTTTTTAAAAAATGAAAGAAATACGGATTCAAGGTAATTGGCTTTACAAAACTATAGAAATGATTAACATAAGCCTACATATTGATAGTAAAATCAGTCATTGGGGAAATAGAAACCCAAACCACATGTTTCTAATGGCTAAATCCAAACAGACAATTACAAGTGTTGGTTAAAACTTTGAGAAGTTTCTTCATTAATTTATTTCTCACAGGAAGTTAATCATGTTTCCATCAAAGCAACTTTCCAAAATAACACTGTGACCCAGGAATTGTACTTATCAGTACACGGAAACATGTCCCAACAAACAACTGTACACATGTTTTATAACAGCTTTTTGTGTGCATATAGATGGGTGATAGATAGGTGATATAGAGAGAGTGAACAACCAGGCTCTCTGTCAGTTAATGAAAGCTGGTCAAATATGATATACCTATGCAGTGGAATAATATTTGATGATTTGAAAGGACATGCATTAATGAACATATTGTGTATAGATTCATCCCTCTGATTATGCTTCTGAAGGAAGCCAGACAGGAAATGTGCTATATTGATGATCCTCCTATGCAGTCTCACATGGGACTCTAATGACAAAAGAATTTCAGGGATCCCTACCTTACAGGGATTAGAAGGAATGTGGTATGAGTATTTCTGTGCCCTGGACTTGTATTTGACTTCTAGAACACTAACCTTATGTTGTGATGGTGATTCTGAAATTATGTTAATATGTCAAAAATCAGTAAGTGCAGAATCAGAGGGATGGATTTTATGTTATCTGAAATATAGTTCAAGAAATTGATAATATATATATATTCATGTTTCTCTAGTAGGACAAAATTGAACCGTGAATAAGAAAAGATAGAATTTCAGTGTTTCACAATAAATTTGGAGTTGAAAAACATGCCCATTCTCAGTGATGACACAGGCTTCTGGAAAACTGTGCATTTGTGGACCAGCGTGTACAATACAACCTCAAAGATCTACATACTTCATGTGTCTGTATTTTAAGTTAGAACATTTGACCACTGTAGATAAAGAACCTTCTCTGACATGAATATATCAAAATGATTAAAAGAGTT
>NW_008345455.1:203946-210622 GCF_000622305.1 Nannospalax galili
CTGTAGATAGTCCAATACACAACTTATTTCATTTACAAATTTCCCAAGAAACAAAGTGGACACATGTCTGAGCCAATATATATCAGAATTCCTGCCTTTTATTTAAAGGGTGTCTTTTAAATCTTTTCAATTTAAAAGATACAAATCAATAACTATTAATAAAGAAAAAAAGTTTATTTAAAAGCTCTCCATCACAGTATGTGCAAAGAGAAGAACATATTGTAGTCATAGACTGTCTATGCCACACCTTCCAGAGTGGCCTGTTTTATCTTTTCCCTCTGATGACAGAGATACAAATTTTCCTAGGAATGGCTCTCCGGTATAGTAACTGTGGGAATAATACCACTAATATATTAAGCTAAAACTTCCTTCTGAATGATTTGAGAGTTTCTTCCTGTGTATGGATGATTAATAATACAAATTCCTCATAATTCCTCCATCATTTCATTCAACAAATATTTGTTTAGTATAGCATATGTACCAAACCCATGTTCGGGACTGAGGTGCCATCAAACCAATAGCTGTGGCCACAGATCAATGGACTCTAAAACATTGCAGTGAGTTTTGATATTGTTGAAGTAAATTTGTGATAATTATTAAAAACACGTGCACAGGTATCACATCCACAAGTATCATCAAGCTCCAAGGAGGCACAGAACGGCTTTTCTAGATCAAGTACATTGTGGCATTGGAAAGAAAGAAGGAGACAAAGGGAAGGATTTTATTGTCCTTGTTAAACTGCACTTAATAAAATACGGAAGGACATTTTTTTTCAATGCATTATGCGAGAGAGAGAGAGAGAGAGAGATGAGAGAGCACTTGGTCCATAATTCTCTCTCTCTCTCTCTCTCTCTCTCTCTCTCTCTCTCTCTCTCTCTCACACACACACACACACACACACAGAGAGAGAGAAACCAAGCATGCTGGCAAAGGGTATCAGTTCCCCTTTGTATCTGAAGTGTCTGTGGTAGGACTGAGGTGAGACATCAGTCTAGATATAGGAAAATGTCTCTGCACATCAGCCTGATACACACACTGATACACACACTCAGGCCTTCTGGACTACAGATAAAACCTTGGTGTTATCATGAAGGAATCTGAAATGAGGAGAATGGATTCATTCACTCTGAACGTGGGAACAAACTGCCCTTCTCACTAGTCAGAAGGGAGCCAAGGGGGACGCAGTCAGGAAGGCAGGAAAGACACAGTCCTGGAGGATCTGACAAATCCTGTGCTCTGGGAAAAGGAGGTCTGAGATGGGTGCTGGGTGCTGATCCACAGGACAGGTTGTGTGGATCAGCACCAGGACATCTGGGGAATGTGCTGGGATAGGGGGCGGTTGTTCACCTGTGGGGAGGAAGGACAGGGGCTTCTGCAGACTCCAGTGGGTTTTGAACAGCCAGACTGATGTCTACATGCGTCACATCGCCCTCCTCCTGTCTGCCCTGGCTTTCTCTTACCCACAAGGTAAAGTACTACCCTTTAGTAGTTATTGTCTTGTCAGACTCCCCCAAACCTCTGCCTTGGAGTCAAAGTGTTTCTTCCACAGCAATGTGTAGCACAGGCCTTCACTGTTCAAAGGCCTTTGGAAATCATTTGTGTAAATCCTTTCATGTCCTTATTTTAGAGACATTACATCCTTACTGATTTTGATTGTGTCTAATATATACCAACCACAGCTCTATAACATGTACTTGCAGAATTTTCCCAGTGTCTACTTCTATTCTATTTTCAAATTTTCAGCACATTTAGAAAGATTTAACTGTCAATAAAAAATAGAGAAATATATGCTGTCAACAGAAAATACTCATATTTAAAGATAAAGTATTATACTGTAAGAATCTAAAAAAGACCATTAAAAAGACATCCTTAAACTTTGCGCTGACTTTGAGGTTACAGATGGAAGAAAAGTCAGCTTGGGCTGTGAGGCTCCATGGTGCAGGGCCTCTCGAACTCTGCCATCCCACTTCCCCTCAGTTACACAGATATTTTGATTTTTTTCCAGCCTTTCAAATGAGCATTCTTGGTTAGCTGCCCATCCAGGTCTCTGATCAGATGGCACACCCTCAAACGATAGTTATTTTTTATTACATAGTCTTGCTGGTCTCATTATTTTCCTGATTGTCCACCTGCCCCAGACAGTATAGTTCTTTTAGGGAGGGGTTTGCCATTGTTTATTGAATGAATTGAATGAATGAATGAATGAGGCTATAGAGTCAAAGGAAGGAAAAAATTTGTAAAGTAAGACAGATTTGAGCATTTTCAATATTGTTGGAAAACAGCTTATATTTGAAGACAGGTTCAATATATCGAAAGAGGGAGGAAAATTGACAAGAGAAACCCTTGAGAGATTTAAAACACGACAATATTCTCTGCAGTAACCTGCACTTTCGATTTCATATAAGCTACTCAGACCTACTTTAAGATGATAATTCTTCAAGCCCTGTGGTAGCAATTTCAAGACAACAATGGCATTTTTGAAATATAATATTCTTGGGAGGAAAAGAATTCAGGAAAAACCAGTGCTTGAAAATGAGGTCAATAAGGAAGAGAATTTCAGTTTCCTTCACTCACACTAATGTCAGCTATTCAGCTTGAGGAAAATGAGCCTCATGCAGGACCACAGGAACTCCAGGGAAAGCCACGCAACACGTCCAGGAACTAAAATATGTAGGCGTATTTCTGTGGGGGACTGTGTGAGCCTCTCACAGCAGAACATTTCAAAAATCTATTAGAGCCTAGATAAACTGTATTGCTTCAAGACCACGAAATGACCCCAAGCCTTGCTTCAAGAATAACATGCCTACCCACATAAGTGCATACACATTATATATGTATGTATACCTATACATAATACATGTATCATTATTGTCATATCAAAAATAAGTACAGATAGACATGGTGCCGAACACCTCTGTTCCCAACAATTTGGATTAGAAGCTAGAGGAGTATCAGTTCCAGGGTAGCCTGGGCTACCTATTGAGACTGCTGGAGGATAAACACAAAATCCTAAAGGATAGACCATTCTAAAAGACACAGCAACAGAGCACTGCTTTCTACACACAACCACAGACGCTAACTAACCTTGGTTTAACCTAATCACTCCATAAACGAACTTTATTCTTCCAAAATATGACATGAATCAGTGTTAAAATTTAATGGTTTTTCTTCATCCATTCTTCTCTCTGGATTTACCCCACCTCTTCCCAACTGTTGATGTCATGTTCAGACATATGAGCTGATGTCATTACCTGAAATATATCATCCAGCCATCTCCCTGGGTTCTCCTATGTCATTCCTGTTTTCCAAAACCCTAGATTTCATTTTCTTCCTTGTAATAGTTTTAGCTTTGTTCTATACATTCATAGACTCTACCTCTGCCTGAGCATTAACCATTAACCCAGCACTATAGTTCTGATACCCCTCCATGATTGTTATACACTTAGAAATTATCACACCACAGTCATCACATTTTACTGTAACTTTTGCTGTGTTTCCCAAAAGAGGTGGTGACTATGGTGGATTTTGGAGATTTCATTAGCAAATGAAATTTCAGCATTCAATGTGAATAACTGGGAAAATTTTATGGATTGTGTTAGGCTCTGTTGTGGGAGGTTATATGAGACCCAGGGCTAATAGCTTAAAATAGAGAGTGCATTCCTGGCATTGGGATTTTACTTTGCTAACCCACGGTGTCTAGAAGGGAAACCTTCAGTAGCTTCTATAGTGGTAGTTCATTCTACAGGCCTTTAGTGTGAGTTGTCACCCCAGAGTCCCTCCTCTGTCCTGACCTCTCATTCTCCAGTATGTTTAACCCTTCATACCCTGTTATTCCCTCTTCCCCTTTCTATCACTGCATTCAACCTCTTTTTCCAAAAAAAACCCCAGTGACCGTTAGTCTCTTGCCCTCTTGGGATTTCAAATTGAATAATACATAGCTAAGATTTTAAAGCTAGCATCCAACTATGAGAGAACATGCCACATTCGTCTATCTGGGTCTAGGTCACTTCATTCAGAATCATTCATTCCAATTCTATCCATTTACTTTGGAATTTCATAATTTCATTGTCTTTAAGGGCTGAATAATATTCCACTTTGTAAACTTACCACACCTTCATTATCCATTCGTCAGTTGATGGACATCTAGGTTATTTCCAATTCTTGTCTAATATGAAAAGAGCAGCAATGAACATGGATGATCAGGATCTGTGCAATAGGATACAGAGTTCTTGATAAGACGAAATTGCTAAACTGAAGCATACAAAGACTAAGGCATTAAGGCCCACATATTCTCAAAGAACCGATCTAGAACATATCTACATACTTTATAGTAAAGGAAACCAACAAAGACAAGGGTTAAAAAATAAGACATGATAAATAGCCCATAAAATATAGTTCAAATAACTTAGTAAAGCTGATTTCCTTTTGAACTTTAAAATACATTCGTATGTATTTTATAAGTTGAAATCAAGCATTCAGATTGTGAAACAGGATTAAAAGGACTTTTAGAGATGAGATTGTTTTATTGTTGGTTGTAATTGGGGATTGAAAAGTGGTTCATGGAAATTCCAGGTAAGTACTCTACCAGTAAGTTAAAACCCTAGTACTATATTTATTTTTATTTTGAGACCAGGTCTTTGTTACTGAGTCATCCAAACAGGTGTTGACTTCACTCTGTAGCCCAGGCGGGCCTGGGACATGAAAATCTCCTGTCTCGATCTCCAGAATACCTGGGATCATAGGTCTGTGCAACTTTGTTTACCTGATATTTTTATAATTATTGCAAAGACAGATATTATAGGAAAATAAAGGTACTTTTTACATCTAAGGTTAATTTATTTACCTTTAGAGTAACGAGACCAGAAATTCCTCCTTTTCCTCTCTGGGGCCCATTTGCTGACACTATAGAATAGCTGTGACTGTGTCTCTCCAAGGGGAGATGGGCAGGCGTTCCAACAGCCTCTGCAGAAACTGAGGGCTCCTGTCCTTACGGAGGCTCTTCTGTAAGGCAGTGTGAGAGCATATGTAGGCAACACTTCCCTGCTGAAACCACGCTGGGAACTGGCACCTGAGGATCTGGAACCATGCCATTGCCTTGGCTAGAGCAGTCAGTGGGAGTAACGGGATGAACATCTGTTGTCCTTGACAAAGAGGGCTCATGTTTTACAAGGGTCCATGAGACTGAAGAACTCCCATTTAGAAGTCAACAGTAAAATCCCAAGCCTCCTGAAGTCCTCAAAGATCTACCATTGGTTGCTGTAAAGACAGCTGATATAAGCTCTACACACATTTGGGGGAAAACATGCTTGTTTTCCCCAAGGCAAATATTCACTGGAAACATTTCAGGTATGAAAACATTCCTAGGTCTTGTTTATGAGTAAAGCTGCCAGTTCTCAGAGCAGTTGTATGATTGCATCCCCTCCAGACTAAGCCACGGTCTCTCCCTTATCCCGAAACTGAACCCACAAATGTTGTTTTCCATCTTTTAGTTTTAGCTGCATCAGTCAGTATATACAAATATCTTGTAATTTTTAAACATTTTACTTTGAAATAAATTCAAATTATGAGAAATTTTCATAATGGTATAAATAATTATTATGGGCATTTAAGCTGTATTTTCCCTTTTTAAGTTTTTAACTGTCATTGTTCCTTTTTTCTCACTGTTTCTTTCAAATATCTGAAGGATTTTGAAATGTCCTTACTAGTACCGTTCCTGTATATTTCCTTAGGTCAAGAATAACCAATTTCCAGAATTAAACACCAAAACAAGTGAACATTGATACGTAACTTCTTCACATCTGGAATCTTAATATTACACTAGGGTTGATGTCCTTGTAGACATAAGGTAAAACCCATGATCAACAAGATTAGTCTCAACCTTCTTTATTTCCATTTATCTGAATTCAACTCTCAAGCCCTTATTTTATAACCTTACTATTTCTGGAAATCAGTAAATTCTTTTGTAGAGTATTAACATGCTTCCCTTTGCCTTATATTTATTCTGTTTCTATTAAGAATAACCAGAAGTTATGTTAAGTCATCATCAGTGTAAATCAAAACCCACCCACCCATGGCTCAGGGACCATTGAAGAACTGTGGGGAGAAAGATTGTAAGAGCCAGGGAGGAGGTGCATGAACATATGGAAGTAGTCCACAGGGTCCTCGGACTCTTCTCATATGAACTTATAGCAATGGTGTCAGCACCCACAAGACCCATGCAAAGTTAAGCAGACAAAAACCCGGCACAGAACTGTGGAAATGAACAGAAGGCTCCAATTTTAGTCAAAGATTTATTGGCAGCTGATTACTGCAGGGTAAGGAAGAGCTGATATTCTTAAAGGGAGGGACTGTAGACAGGCTGACTAGACCCCAGTGGATGAACTTGCACTGAGGGACATCTGGGGACACTAATTTTACATGATAGGCCTTAACATGAATGACAGAATGTATGAAATGCAGTGTGGGTGCTACAGAGGAGTGCCAAAGGGTAAGAGGGTAAAAAATGATTTTCTGTGTGAGATACACAAAAATTCAATACAACTAAAAGTAATAATAAAAATAAATTCTAGAAATTCAATTTGCTTTTCTTAGATTGTCTTGGTCCGATTTTATAGTTTTGTAATTTGGTTATGAAAATTGAAAGACATCAACTTTATGTGTGCTCCTTCATAGATGC
>NW_008345455.1:211199-216188 GCF_000622305.1 Nannospalax galili
TGCTCTTTCACTGATGGCACATCTTCTGTGTGTGCTCTTTCACTGATGGCACATCTTTTGTGTGTGCTCCTTCATTGATGGCACATCTTCTGTGTGTGCTCCTTCATTGATGGCACATCTTCTGTGTGTGCTCCTTCATTGATGGCACATCTTCTGTGTGTGCTCCTTCATTGATGGCACATCTTCTGTGTGTGCTCCTTCATTGATGGCACATCTTCTGTGTGTGCTCCTTCATTGATGGCACATCTTCTGTGTGTGCTCCTTCATTGATGGCACATCTTCTGTGTGTGCTCCTTCATTGATGGCACATCTTCTGTGTGTGCTCCTTCATTGATGGCACATCTTCTGTGTGTGCTCCTTCATTGATGGCACATCTTCTGTGTGTGCTCTTTCACTGATGGCACATCTTTTGTGGGTGCTCCTTCATAGATGGCACATCTTTTTCCTTATTCTTAGTCACGTGAACAACTATCATTCCAGAGATTATTCACATTGAGCAGGGACTTGCTCAGGACGGGATAGAGACCCCACACATTCTAAAGAGCCCTACTACCCCAAGTCATTAGACTGTTTGCCACTGATCCCTGGACTGTTAGAGAATTCTTTTTCTATAAAAATAGCTTTCCTGTAAAAATTTCATGTCCTTTTCCGTTGATTTCAAAATGACAACTTATTCCCTTAGAAATGGTCTAGAAATATTCAATGTCAAAAGTTGCCTTGCAAATGTGTCTGTATATCCCAGTATCCATGATCCCAACTTATCTATGTAGTCTATTGCTTCCTCTGCCAAAAAACAGGGCTCACATTCCTTCCTTCCATTAATACACTAAAAAAATCATCGGATGGTTATTTGTAAAGGGTAGATGTGCTGAAAAATTATTTGAAATGTCACCTCTTGATATAGAAATTATGATGTTTTAACGGTAACTGTTGTAGGTAGAAAAACACACACAAAGAAGATAAGAAGAAATAGATAAAAGAACACACAAATAAAGTCGTATGGACTTTATGGACTATGACTGCTCTAAACAATTCTGTAGAAGAAATTCAGAGACATAGTCTCAACCAGCAGAGATGCAATGCTAGAATTCCTGCTTTTCCCAAAGCCCGCCACCGCTGGACATTTTGCCCTCAAAACTCAGAGGAATTTCCAACCACACAAAAATCTGTTATTTGGGAGATAGAACATAAACACCAGGAAAATCATGCCCTTTAAACTGGAATGGAATTTTGTACAAAATGGAAAAGGAGCAGCTTTTAAAAAGTAAAATTTCTCTGACAAAGTAACTTACTAGTGGAAGAGGAAACTTCAGAACAAACATCTGACTGCATTAAATTTGAAATACGAATTTGATAATGTGATAGAGAAGACAACCAATAAAAAGTACATTTTCATCAAGGCAATTTGTTAAAAAACCTTCAAAAACTTCATTAAGAATAAGATTGCAAAAGAAATATAACTAACATATTTTCTAGAGGTGTTCAACTTTATTATGAATAAGTACAATTAAGATCTACTAGCAATGCATGTGCTAAAAGTTTCATATACATAATGGAATTAACTAATTTGCTAAAGCAATTATCACTTATGGAACAGTTACTACCTGTTAGATAATAAATTAGATGGTTTACATAAAATAATTGATAAACTCTAAGCGCGAACCTTATTAGAAACTATATAGCTTTCCATTTCAGAGAAGGACTGGTGTGTGGAATTCCCCACGTCTTCAAGACTGACTGCAAATCTGGTTCACTTCACACTACTTCAATAACCACTACACTAAAATTATTTTAAGCACTTATGGTTTTGCCTATTTAATTAGAAAATGAATACTTTTAAATGATATTATACTGTGCAAGCTACTGTGATATAATAAACAATGCCATTAACTGCTGTTGAATTTATAAATTGATTTACTTTCAGAAACAATTATCTAATCCAATAAAGCACTATAGCATATAGAAAACACTTCCATCTACAGTTTCAACTTCCTGAAATGTTCCCAAAGACAAACTCTGATGTGCCGATAAGGATTGATGCAAAAGTGTGTGAATTATAGTACCCTTTTTGGTAGCAAGCACATCGTCAAGTGACTAACAGTAGCCCAGTAGGCGAACACATGGTCAGATGTCTTGAAGATGATGCGCCATGCTGTGGTGGTTGATCCTGTCAACTTGATGGGATTTAAAATCAACCTAGGGGACAAACCTCTGGGCTTGTCTTCAAGGGAATTTCCAGACAAGACTAACTGAGCAGGCAGGGGAGGTTCTGCCCTCCAAGGGCAGGGCTTCTTCCCTCTGATGCTGACATCTCAGGAAGCTCTAAGGCCGGGTTGGTGCCATCTGCCTGTCCTGGCTTCCTCAGGAGTGAGTGCACGGCTCCCCTGTCGTCCACCGGCAGACCGTACCTGCTGCACCGCAGAGCAGTCCAGCGTCAACCTTCCTCTAGAGAACCCTGCCGAATTCACAAGGAAATACCAAGAAAACCCAGCGCACACACAACTGGGCATTCGTCTAGGAGCCAGGTATGCGAGCACAGCACTGTGGTTTGTAAGGGAGGCAGCAGAAGGAAACTGTCTCCACCACGGAAACGGTGTAGAGAAGACCGCCACATCTGGCTGCGCTTTGTTAAGTGCTCCGTGTTACGTTTATGGTCTATGGTTCCTAACTATTGCACTTATTTTGTGTTTTCATTTTTGTATGTGCAAAAGATACACAAACACAGTCAAATAAATAACACAAGTACTATCAGTAACTCCTCCTAGAACTAACACGATGTCGATTTTTACATCCTTCGTTGTGCAAATCTGCATTTTCATCTACTATATTACAGATAATACGATTATTTTGCATTAAAAATGAGCACTTTCTTGGAGTGTTGGAATGAGACTGCATGCAGTCCCAGTACCTGGGGGTTGGAGGCAGGATGATCAGGAATTCAAGGACAGCCTGGGTTATGTGATACATTCTCTAAACCTACAAAACAAACAAGCTCATTTAGAGAAACAAATCTAATTCTAAATATTAATACTTTCAGTATGATATCTGTTTAAATTTTCTACATTTTTTATTTTTTGAAATAAATTCTTATTCCATACCTAAGGCTGACCTGGAAGTCCTAATCTCTTGCCTTAATAGCTTTAGTGCCAGATTATGGGTACATGTCACAATAGACAGTATACACGTGACCATTTGAAGGATTATGTAAAGCAGCACACACAGTCTAGCAGGCAGAATTTCAGTAAGTGCGTCAATCTCAGTACTTTGATTCTAAAATCAGAAAATATATTTCGTTTTTTTAAATTTATTATGTTTATTTTATGTGTATGCGTATATTGCCTGCATGTAGGTAAGAGCATCCATGTTGGGTAATGCCCGCGGAGGACAGAAGAGGTTGTTGGATCCCTTGGGACTGGAGTTACGGACAGTTGTCAGCTGCCATGTGGGCGCTGGGATTAGAACCCGGGTCTTCTTCAAGAACAGTCAGTGTTCTTAACCACTGAGCCATCTCTCCAGCCCTAGAAAATATGTTTCTTAAGAACAATGCCTGCTCCAACTCTGAAATTACAAGATGAAGATTTCTTCTGTGGTGGTTTCAGTGAAAAATTTTTCCCTTCAGCTCATTTATTTGAACATTGGTGCCCAGTTAGTGACTTTGTTGTGGGAGATTGTGGAACTCTTAGGAGGTGAAGCCTTGCTGGAGGAACTACGGCTATAAATGAGAATTTATAGCCTTGCCTGACTCCCAGTTCACTCCTCTGCTTCCTGTGTCCAGTCTGAACTATGATTACCCAGCTCCCTGGTCCTCTTCTGTGCCATGCCTCCTACCAGGATGGAGTCTGTCTCCAGAACCAAAAGCTAAGATAAACCCTTTTGTGCTGAGGTTGCTTTGTTTATATTTTACCACAGCAACAGAAAATTATTATGCCTTTGTATCTTCTACTTCTTTGTAGAAATACAGTTTATATTCCAGACAGAAAGTATGCACAGAGACACTTGCTTAAATTCAGATAGTCCCCAATATTTTATAACTGTTCAGTGTTGGGAAATACAGAAATACTTCTGTTATTCAGGTTAACCTAAAATCTGCCATAAAGCACAACTTCAAATGATGTAAACAGAGGACAGCAGGCCACACCGATGAAGAGGAGACACACAGCCAAGTGAACCAATGAGGATCAGGCGGGGGGGGGATAAAAAATGTCCTAAGGGCACAATAAACGAGCTTGCTGGCCATCTTGCTGATGACTAGAGTCTCCCGAGATCTGTGTCATTGATCTCGCACCTACTCTCCCCCTGCCCCCCGGGACAGAGGTCTAGAGCCACAACAGACAGCGACAGTTCAATATCTTATAGGTGGAAATTCTCAGCAAACATAAGACTAGAAACCACATTCACTTCTGTGCTTCTCACACCCTGGTTGATTCGTGTTGCATAGAGGACATACAAACGAATGGAACAGAGGTGAGACCCAAACTTCCTTTAGGTGACTATAGTAATTGTCTCCTCTCCTTTGAAATGTAGCCCTATTGGGCCTGAGGGTTGGGCTAAGTGCCACACATCCGTAGATCTGCTGAGTCCACACTGTTGCAGTGTGGAAATGGACTCTGTGGAAGAATGATTTACATCATAACATAACAAAGTACCTGATAGTATTAGAACAAAGCCTATCTAATGTAGGCCACTTAGCCATCGTACAATTTTTAAAATGAATGTTGTAGTTTGTTTTGATTTCTTGGTGTTGCAGTTTTACTTTTAGAATTGTCTTCTAGTTTATTACATAAAGAAATGCATTCATACCATTTCAACAAATAAGTTGGCATGAATTCTCTGTGTGTGTAAGTATATGTGCACACGTGTTCACAGATGCCTGCACCTGCACGCATACACTAACGCCAGAAGAGGGCATGTATTATTTTTAAAAATCATTAAAATTCATTAACAATTGTTCTCCTATTTAAAATTCGTAATATAAATTTTTATTGAACT